>NC_051154.1:363337931-363417930 GCF_013339745.2 Dermacentor silvarum
GGTCAATAAACCCACATATGCTGCCTGCAGGCACCAATGTTGCCGGATTCGAGCCTTCGTTATGTAATGAACGAAAAGAAAGGGAACCGAGAGGCTCGATTTTTAATCATCATATCATAGGGCACGGCAGCGGTGCTGACATGCAGCATACTTATCCGTTTGTCTACATCGTACAGGTAAGCAAACGCTTCGGTACATGTATCCGCTCGAATAACCCCTGTTTGATCTTGCTGCCGTGCCCATGGCTACTGTGTGTAATGATCTGCCAAGTGTTACCTCACCTCTATAAGTTGTTATTGCTTTTTGGGGATGTAGAAACTAACTCCGGGCCGGAATTATCCCTGATTTCTAAACAAATCCAACAACTTGCTGACGACGTCAAAGAAATAAAAAATACTCGGCTCGCTTCCATCGAAACTAAACTAGACCAAATGACAGCCCTCGTTGAAAAACTTGCCTCATGTATGAATATTTTTGGCAAATTGCAAGAGTCCGTTAAAGCTCTGGAATGAAGGTTGGACGAGTTAGACAACCGCTCTAGACGTTCTAACCTAATCGTCTACGGATATCCAGAGGAAGACAGGGAAAACCAAAAAGATCTTGACGTTGAAAGTAACGAAAAAATAATACGTAATGTACTTAAGCTTGAGCCGGTAGCCATAGAGCGAATTCATAGGTTGGGTAAAGCGACCACAAAAAGGTGCGGCCTGTGATATTGAAACTGTTAGATTTCCGTGACAAGGATAAGATACTCAAAAATTGCTCCCAACTTAAGGGATCAACCTTCGCAATCGGAGAAGACTTTTCGCCCCGGGTTCGCGAAATCAGAAGGAACCTGTGGAAAGCAGCTAAAGTAAAGAAAGCATCCGGTGACAAGGTTTCTCTGGTATACGACAAACTAAAAATTAACAATGCTTTGTTCAGCTGGGATGAGGAATCAAACTGCATTCGACCAGCTTTCCGGAGTTCCCACCAAAAAAACACCGAAGCAGAACCGCGGACCTTGCGTCCACGCAACCGCTAACGTACAAAATAAAATTTGCGAACATAAATGCTCGCAGCATCCATCAAAAACTAAACTGGCTGGAATCTTTTATGCTCAGTTTGAACCAGACTTTATCGCCCTAACAGAAACATGGCTATCAAGTGATGTTAAAGACTTCGAGATATCACCGCCAAACTACGCAATCTTACGTAAAGATAGAAAAACGCGAGGAGGAGGCGTAGCTATCCTAATAAATGAAGACATTTCGTTCACGCTCCTTCCCTACGTTGAAGGGGTTGAAGCAGTTTTCTGCAAAATTCACTTTTCTTCCAGCCATGTCGTAGTCGGCTGCGTATATCGATGTCCTTCATCAAACATTGACGTTTTAACATCCTTGCACACATACCTGTGTCGCTACGCCACTGGAAACACACTAATACTTCTAGGAGATTTTAATCTCCCAGATATCAACTGGCATACGATGCTACATCACTCCGCCTCGTCTGATATAATCTTCGATATTATGTTAACCCTAAACCTTTACCAAATTATAAAACAACCTACTCGTGTGCAAGGTAGTTCTGCGAACATACTTGACTTAGTATTTTTGACCGATCATTTTCCTCCAGATAAAGTCGATGTCCAAGTACTAGATGGTATCTCAGACCATAAGGTAGTGCTATGTTCGATCCCAGTCCATGACCGTCTAGCAAATTTCAAATCACTTGTTTCTTATCTTGATTTTAAAAATGCCGATGATTCTAGCGTTGTCGCTCACCTTTCATGTGAATTTTGTTCTTTTGAACAGATTGCTAATAAACCTGGTTCAGACATCGAACTGCTCTGGCAGAGATTTAAAAGCACCATATTCTTTTGTATCCGAAGTTACATTCCTACTAAAATAAAACGAACAAAAAAGCACAGCCCTTGGATAAACCGCGAAATCATACACGCCAAACGCAAAGTTAAACGACTCAGAAAATTGTTAAAAAAAGAAACCTAACTTCCAAACTCGCTATCCCTTAATTCAGCAATCACTTCTATGAAAGCAAAAAAGAAGCCGCAAGAACCTTCTATCTCTCTAATACGCTAATTTCCTAAAAAATTCACCTCAAAAAATTTTGGAACTATCATAGCCCTAAAAGCCAAAGTGGCAATACTATGTCTCGAGAAGAAAGTAATGAAAGAGCAAACGTAATGAATAACTATTTTAATCAATTTTCACTAACGACGATACAATCCCATGCCATGTTTACTCACATAGTTCGGATAGAACAGATACCATTTCCCTAAATGAGGCAGGTATCCTTAAGTTATTGCTAAAACTAGACTGCAAAAAGAAAGCTGGACCTGACGACATACCTAATGAATTCTTAAGGAGGTATGCTGAATGGATGGCCAAATATTTATTCCTAATATTTAACAAATCTTTAACAACATGTTCCCCCCCAAGCGAATGGAAAATGGCTAAGGTAATCCCAATTCACAAAGGAGGTAACAAAACAGACGCTTCCAATTACCGTCCTATTTCACTAACCAGTACAACATGCAAATTGCTTGAGCACATCATCCTTAAACACATTACTACCTACGTCGAGAAAAAAAAATTCTATCACCATTCCAGCATGGTTTCCGCGCAGGTCTTTCTACAGTAACTCAATTAACCGAATTATTACACGAAGTATCACAAGCAATTGACAACAAAAAACAAATAGATCTTATTTTACATGACTTTTCCAAAGCATTTGATCGAGTATCCCATAGAAAATAATTATAAAACCTGAATCAATATTAGGTAACGGACCAATTAGTGACTGGATCAGTGCTTACCTAACAAACCGTACACAGTTTGTCGAAATTAATTGCCAGAAATCTGAAATAACCCAAGTTACATCAGGTGTGCCTCAGGGTAGTGTCCTGGCCCCTATTTTATTTCTTATTTTTATTAATGATCTACCCGCATCTATTACTACTAACATTAGGCTTTTTGCTGACGACTGCATAATATATAAAGAAATAAACTGTCCCAATAACCACCTAACCCTCGAAAACGACCTGAAATCAGTATCACAATGGTGCATGGAATGGCAAATGACATTAAATATAGGTAAATCAGCTTTGCTTAGAATAACCAGGAAAAACACCATATCAGACTTTTCTTACACACTCGGCAACACCCAACTAACCCCAGTTAAAGAACACAAGTATATCGGGCTAATCATATCAGATAACCTGAGGTGGGAGGCACACGTAAATCACGTAACTTCATCTGCATTACGACGGATATTCTTCCTGAAAAGGCGCCTCCATTCAGCACCGCATCCAACAAAGCTTCTAGCCTATAACACATTTGTTAGACCAGTACTTGAATACGCTAACATCGTCTGGTTCCCATCTACAAATAACTTAATTAATAAACTAGAGAGCGTGCAAGGAAAAGCGGTAAGGTTTATTTTTAACAAATACCGCACATCTGATTTCCCCACCGAACTAATGGAAAAGGCCGGAATGCTAACCCTTCAAAATCACGCCCAACTCGCACGCCAGAAAATTATGTTTCAACTTTTTCACAATGCGCTTCCTATTGATAGCACCAAATACCTATCTAAACCAGAAACTAGACCCTCACGTCATAAACACCCCCATTTTCTTCAGGAATACCGGTTCAAAACAAACTGCTTTAAGTTTTCCTTTTTTCCGCAGACGATAAGGGAATGGAATAGTCTGCCTACTTATATAAATACTTGTCATAATCAAGATACATTCCTATCACTCCTTGAAAACTACCTACGTATTTCCCAAATATAAACTATATGTAGCGTTCTAACCTTACCGTTTCCTTTGTATAAAGACATTGATTAAATCCTGTATGACATATTCATTCACTACGTGCGTTTCTATCTTGGCGCGCACTTTGTAACTCCCGTATTAATTGGTTCATTCATTATACATGTTACAATCTATGTGCTTCTTAAATCATTGTACGCGCAACTACACCCTTTTGTAATTACTCCCAATTGATATTTGTGACATGTTCAACCTTTTTTACACCTGTGTAATATACTTATTACATGTATGCCCTTCCTGCTAAAATCCCCGTTGGGATTGGCAGTATGGCTGGAAAAAAAAAGAAGCCAACAAACAAAGACAGGAAGGACAACATAGGGGAAATTACTTGTACTTACTAATTCACGTTCATTCACTTTACCCTATTTACCCTATTTTGTCCTTGGTGTCTTTGTTGCTTCTCACAAGATTATTAAAAATCGAGCCCCTCGGTTCCCGTTCGTGTCGTGCGAGTATATATATATATATATATATATATATATATATATATATACAAGGTGTTTCAGCGAACACTTTCAAAAATTCTTAAAGGTTGCCTGTTGCAGATAGCACAATTCTAGTTCGTGAGCTGGTCTACTCCAAGAGGCGGACATTACGTGCACAAGACACTGAAATGCATAATCGAATAATTAAAAAAAATCACTAATTAAGTTTCTAACTAATTAGCTGATGGCCCATATTGCAATTTACAAATTGTAGCCGTGGAGTTCCCAAGGCGGATCCACTTGGAACGAATTCTCGGGAAGACACCAGTTTCGAGATATTAATTCTCGAACTTTGCGGAGAAATGCATTGGCGTTCCAGTTAGTTTCTTAACAAAACGTCGCTTTATGCATTGAAGCACAAAATTAACTGGAACGCCAATGCATTTCTCCGCAAAGTTCGGGAATTAATATCTCGAAACTGGCGCCATCATGAGAATTAATTCCAAGTGGATCCGCATTGCGAACTCCACGGCTACAATTTGTAAATTGCAATATGGGCCATCAGGTCATTAGTTAAAACCTAATTAGTGAACATTTTATTTTGTCTATTATGCACTTCATTTTTTTGTGCAAATAATGTCCGCCTCTTCGTGTAGACCAGCTCATTAACTAGATTTGGGCTATCTGCCTCAGGCAACTTTAAATAAATTTTGAAAATGTTCGGTGAAACACCCTGTATATATATATATATATACAAGGTGTCCCAGCTATCACGCAGCACGACTTAAAAAAGAGGAATGGCGATACGCGAAGCAAACCTAGTGCGTATTGTTTCCAGTACAGAGGGGTAGCCGCCCGTATTTTTTTCGTTACTGAGATTTAATTAATTTAATTGTAATTATTTATCTAACTCGAGAAGTACCCTCCTAATTATCAAAGTGTCAATGAGAAAGTTGTAGAGAAACATGAAAAACTCCCGATACAGCTTTTCGTTGCTCAATACGTGCTACATAAAGGTGTTTTTCCGAGCATGAATGAAGCCCGCGAATACACGCAAAGTGCCTCGAGCTGCCAGTCGTGCGGCAATTCTGCGTGTATTCGCGGGCTTCTTTCACACTCGGAAAAACACATTTATGTAGCCCGTATTGAGCAACAGAAAGCTGTATCGGGAGTTTTTCATGTTGCTCTACAAATTTCTCATTGACAATTTGATAATTCGGACAGTACTTCTCGAGTTAGATAATTAATTACAATTACCTAAATCAATCTCAGTAACGAAAAAATTACTGGCGGCTACGGCACTGTACTGGAAACAATACGCACTAGGTTGGCTTCGCGTAACGCCGTCGTGTATATATATATATATATACAGGGTGTTTCAGCGAACACTTTCAAAAATTCCTCAAGGTTTCCTGTGGCAGATACCACAATTCTAGTTCATGGCCTGGTCTACTTGAAGAGGCAGACGTTACTTGCACAAGCAATTTAAATGAATAATCGAATAATTAACAAGTTCACTAATTAAGTTTTTAACTAATTGCCTGATGGCCCATATTGCAATTTACAAATTGTAGCCGTGGAGTTAGCAAGGCGGATCCACTTGGAACGAATTCTCGGGATGACACCAGTTTCGGGAACTTTGCGAAGAAATGCATTGGCGTTCCAATTAGTATCTTAAGAAAACGTCGCTTCGTGCATTGAAGTGCAAAATTAACTGGAACGCCAATGCATTTCTCCGGAAACTTCGGGAATTAATATCTCGACACTGGTGTCATCTTGAGAAATAATTCCAAGTGGATCCGCCTTGGGAACTCCACCGCTACAATTTGTAAATTGCAAATATCAATTGTAAACTTCATTGTAAACTTGTAAACTTCATTTTTCTCTTCCTTAATTTTTCTCTTCCTTTTACTTTTCATTAATTTTTCTCTTCCTTAAAAATCTTTTTTCTCTTCCTCAAAACTTCTCTGCATGCATTGTTCTGCTACCTATGCCTGTAACGGATCCGGTCGTACCAATCTCTTCCCTGCTTTTTTCCGCGTCTTCTATTTACAACAGCGCCTCTGGGTTTCAGGGATGGTTCGTGACCAGAAAAAAATAGTGTTATTTTTCCTAACTAGAGATGTGCTAGCTTAAAAAGTATGACATACTTACAAAATGATTCACAAATATATCAGCAAGAATAAGTTTTCGTGTAACAGTTTTTATAAATGCAGACGATACATAACAACTACCTGGAGCAAGAACGGCGGCATACATGTGGCGTAGCGTTAAGGGTCCGCTTTAGAATTGGCTCCGTAGGCAGTGGTACGATGTTCTCGCTTCTCGATCATACTTTGTAAGATACCATTTCAGTGCGCGCCCTCCGATTGCGGTGCCTCATTACGCATCAAATCACCAATAATTTAAAGTTTACAGCGAATAAATATGATGCTCTTTCAA
The DNA here is from genome assembly GCF_013339745.2 of Dermacentor silvarum. Taxonomy (NCBI): domain Eukaryota; kingdom Metazoa; phylum Arthropoda; class Arachnida; order Ixodida; family Ixodidae; genus Dermacentor; species Dermacentor silvarum. Next base: position 363,344,631 of record NC_051154.1, read on the forward strand.
TGCGTAAGCATTCTGCGGGGCTACTTCCCTCGGAAATACGTGCGACTGGCTGTAGCTTGTGACACCATACTCTCCATAAGTGTACGTGGGTACTATGGGGAATATGTAAATGAGATTGTCTTATGACTACGTAGATTTATGACTTCTTATCGTTGTAATGAAGAGGTATTAGGAGTAATTAAGGTTACTATATCAATAATAAGATTGACTGCAATGAAATTATTGAAGCCTAACTAAGACTCCTTAATGCTAATGAAATGTAAGGAAGTCGAACGAATACAAGCGAATAAATGTTATTTAAATTATTATTTAGCATAATAATGACACGTATACATGTTTATCTTTCACCGGTGGCCGCTTTCCACCGGCTAACAAATGTTAAACGTTATCACTCGGCGCAGGACGCGCCTGTATCGGAAGTTTCTAGAACGTTATCGATGCTTCTTTCCGTTGCCTGTTTTCACCGACGCTTATGTTATCTGATTGTATGACCGACGCGAATTGTCTAGAACTTTCTGGAAGACACGCGAGCATCAGGGATTAATCTGGAACCTTCGATGACTCAGGTATAAAAGCCGACGCGCTTCGCCGCTGATCAGATTTTCGACGATCGCCGACTGTGTTCGCCGCTATCGTTGTGCTTTGAGTGTAGCTGGCTTTTGTGGGCACAGGTTCGCCCAATAAACAACCAGTTTCGTCATACACAGTTTTGCGACTGTTTTCTCTACCGTCACTACTACGTGACATCTGGTGGAGGTGCTAGTTCGTTCATGCACCGAACGCCCCCGCAAAGCCGCGACCCAAGCCCGAAACCGGAGAACGAGACCAACGTCGCCAAGGACCAGCGAGCTAGCCGTAGGCAGCAAGGACTTGTGCCGGAGTTCGGACTTCTTCCCGAAAAGACCACTGCAATCAAGGCCAAGTCAACGACCAAAATGGCAGCACCAGCGTCCCCCATCCTGCTGCAGAAACCTCGGGAGCCACCGACTTTTCGTGGATCATCCGCTGAAGACCCTGAAACCTGGCTGGAGACATACGAAAGGACCGCGACGTTCAACAAATGGAGCGACGACGACAAGCTGCGCCATGTTTATTTTTCATTGGATGATGCTGCTCGGACCTGGTTTGAGAACAGAGAGACCACCCTAGTGACGTGGGACCTATTTCGTGAGAACTTCATGAGGACTTTCACGAATGTCGTGCGAAAAGAAAGGGCCGAAGTTTTATTAGAAACCAGAGTGCAATTGCCGAACGAGAACATCGCAATCTTCACGGAGGAGATGACTCGCCTCTTCCGCCACGCCGACCCCGATATGTCCGAGGAAAAGAAAGTTCGGTTCTTGATGCGGGGCGTCAAAGAGCATCTATTCACTGGATTGATGCGCAACCCGCCCAAGACTGTGGCAGAATTTGTTTCGGAGGCCACAACGATCGAGAAGACGCTTGAAATGCGAGCCAGGCAATACAACCGCCGCTGCACTGACAAACTACGCCGAAGCTCAAGCTCTAGGCGCCGACGACCTGCACGAGACGATCAGAGCGGTTGTACGGGAAGAACTACAGAAATTATTCCCAAGATCGCATCCTCAGGTGACTTCGATCGCTGACATAGTTAAAGAAGAGGTTCAGCGATCACTGGAAGTGCCAGAAGTTCCGGCATCGCCTCAACCACAGCCGCAAGCGATGACCGACGCCGCCGTCGCCAGTCGTCAAGGCCCCCCTCCGCGCTCGCGCCAGGGCCCCGTAACGCCGCAGTTCTGTCGTCCACCGCCGCCGCCGCCAGCACGCCCGCCCGTCGCCCAGCGCAGCTCCCAGCGGAAGACGGACATTTGGCGCGCCCCCGACCACAGCCCGCTCTGCTATCACTGCGGCGAAGCCGGCCATGTCTACCACCGATGCCCATACCGCGAGATGGGCCTACGAGGGTTCGCCGTCAACGCGCCACGTCCACAGCTTGGCGAGCGGCCACGTGACATCGCCGACTACCTTGCCGGAGCCCAGTGGCAACCACGACGACCCTCACGCTCGCCGTCACCAGGCCGCTACATCTCGCCGTATCGCCGCCTGTATGCCGGCCCAACCCGGGGCCGATCTCCCAGCCCATACCCGGGAAACTAAAAGCAGCAACCGATGGAGGTGCGGTTGCTGTACGACGCAATGCCGAAGATCCTCCGCCGCCGCCGACGACGACGATTCGCGACTCATCACGACGAGATATCAGCACGCCGCCTAGCAACAGCCTTGACAACACATCGCCGCCGAACGAAGACCTTCCGACGCGACGTAGCAGCAGCAGAGCAAGGCGACGCAGCCGTGATCCGACGCCACGAATTAACCGCAACGCCAGACGCCGGTCTACCGATCTAGACGTTCTCATCGATGGTCATAACGTCACCACTCTCGTTGACACTGGCGCCGACTATTCAGTTTTCAGTGGCGCGTTCGCCACCAAGTTAAAGAAGGTGAAGACGGCCTGGCAAGGACCCGATATACGGACAGCGGGAGGTCACCTAATAACGCCGGCTGGAATCTGCACAGCGCGAGTCACGGTAAACAACCGCACTTACCCGGCGAGCTTCGTAATCCTGCAGCACTGCTCCAGGGACGTCATCCTAGGCATGGACTTTCTACACCAACATGGTGCAGTCATCGACTTAAGGTCCAAGTCGATAACGCTTTCAACACACAAAGCGATACCGCCGGATACAAGCATCAGTTACCATGCCTTGAATGTGCTTGAAGAACAAGTCACCGTTCCGCCTCGCTCAAGCGTAATGATTTCCGTCGGTACCGAAGTGTCTGCAGACATGGAGGGCGTCATCGAGGGCGATCATCACTTACTGCTCGACCGTGAAATTTGCGTCGCTAGAGGCATAGGTGAACTACGCGAAGGGAAAGCAAGAGTGATGCTCACGAACTTCAGCCACGAATATAAGCACATTAACAAAGGCACCACGGTCGCCTACATCGACGAAATAGTACAAGCCAGCAGTGCTTTCGCCTTCACGGATTCTAGTGCACCTTCAACGACGACTGTACTACCTGAACCAACTTTCGACGTCACTCAGAACCTTCCCAATCATAAGAAACAACAGCTAAAAGCTCTGCTCCTGCAATACAAGTACTGCTTCTCGTCGTCGTCAAAAGTTCGACAAACCCCTGTCGCCAAGCACCGCATTATAGCCGACGAATATGTCCGCCCACTCCGTCAGAGCCCGTACCGAGTTTCGGCGCGCGAACGCGAGGCCATAAGGCAACAAGTCGACGAAATGCTACGCGACGACATCATCCAGCCGTCCAAGAGTCCGTGGGCGTCCCCCGTGGTGTTAGTGAAGAAGAAGGATGGAACCCTACGTTTCTGCGTCGATTATCGTCGCCTCAACAAGATCACGAAGAAGGACGTATACCCCCTCCCACGGATTGACGACGCCTTGGATCGACTCTACAACGCAAAGTATTTTTCGTCGATGGACCTCAAAACCGGCTACTGGCAAATCGAAGTCGACGAGAGGGACCGGGAGAAGACTGCCTTTATAACACCAGACGGACCTGTTCGAGTTCAAGGTCATGCCGTTTGGTCTTTGCTCGGCACCTGCGACTTTCCAACGCGTCATGGATACAGTACTGGCAGGCTTGAAGTGGCAGACTTGCCTCGTCTATTTGGACGACGTCGTTGTGTTTGCCTCAAGCTTCGAAGAACACCTGCGGCGCCTTGAAACAGTTCTTCAAGCAATCAAAACCTCCGGACTCACGTTAAAGCCCGAAAAGTGCCGCTTCGCATATGAGGAGCTCTTGTTTTTGGGCCACGTCATCAACAAGTCTGGAGTGCGCCCCGACCCTCAGAAAACTGCGGCCATCTCCAACTTTCCTCCGCCCGCTGACAAGAAGGCAGTGCGTAGATTTCTTGGACTGTGCGCCTATTACAGGCGCTTCGTCTAAGAATTTTACACGGATCGCTGAGCCACTGACGTATCTCACGAAGGCCGTACGTCGAGTTCAAGTGGGAGACGCCGCAAGTCGAAGCATTCGAAGAACTGAAGCGACGCCTGCAATCGCCGCCAATACTTGCGCATTTCGACGAAAACGCCGATACCGAAGTCCACACCGACGCAAGCAGCGTAGGACTCGGCGCCGTGCTTGTGCAGAGGACTGACGGACTAGAAAGGGTTGTAAGTTACGCTAGCCGGTCGCTATCGAAGGCGGAAGCAAATTATTCCACAACAGAAAAGGAGTGCCTCGCCATCATCTGGGCTACATCAAAGTTTCGCCCCTACCTCTATGGCAGGCCCTTTAAAGTTGTGAGCGACCACCACGCCTTGTGTTGGCTAGCTAACTTGAAGGATCCTTCAGGTCGCCTCGCACGCTGGAGCCTGAGACTTCAAGCATTCGACATCACCGTCGTTTACAAGTCCGGGCGAAAGCACTCTGACGCCGATTGTTTGTCTCGCGCCCCCGTCGAACCGCCGCCACAAGACGACCAGGATGACGACACTTTCTTGGGACCCATCAGTGCCGACGAATTCGCCGAACAACAACGAGCCGACCCGGAACTAAGGAGCCTTGTAGACTACCTGGAAGGCAAGACCGTCATTGTGCCGAAGGTGTTCAGGCGAGGATTGGCGTCGTTTTTCTTGCAAAACGACATTCTCCTAAAGAAGAACTTCTCGCCTCTCCGAGCCAACTACCTCCTCGTGGTACCCTCAGCATTGCGTCCAGAGGTTCTGCAAGCTCTCCATGACGACCCAACGGCTGGACATCTCGGTTTTTCACGCACTCTCGCGAGGATACAAGAAAAATACTACTGGCCTCGCCTCTCTGCCGACGTCGCCCATTACGTAAGGACATGCCGAGACTGTCAGCGACGCAAAACACCGCCGACAAGGCCAGCCGGACTTCTACAGCCAATCGAGCCACCTCGCCGACCGTTCCAGCAGATCGGGATGGACTTACTGGGGCCTTTTCCGACGTCGACGTCCGGGAATAAATGGATCGTCGTCGCTACGGACTACCTCACCCGCTACGCCGAAACAAAAGCCTTGCCCAAAGGCAGTGCCGCCGAGGTAGCCCGATTCTTCGTTGAGAACATCCTCCTGCGTCACGGTGCCCCAGAAGTCCTCATCACCGACAGAGGCACGGCCTTTACGGCAGAACTAACTCAAGCCATCCTGAGGTACAGCCAGACAAGCCATCGCCGCACCACCGCCTACCACCCGCAGACGAATGGCCTCACCGAGCGCCTAAATAAGACTGTCGCCGACATGCTGGCAATGTACGTCGACGTCGAACACAAGACGTGGGATGCCATCCTTCCGTACGTGACCTTCGCATACAACACGGCCGTGCAAGAAACGACGCACATGGCGCCGTTCAACCTGGTCTATGGAAGGAACCCGGCAACGACGCTTGACGCCATGCTACCAGACGTCGCTGACGAAGAAAATCTCGACGTTGCCACTTATTTGCAGCGTGCCGAAGAAGGTCGACAGCTCGCCCGCCTGCGCATCAAGAACCAGCAGAGGACCGACAGCCGACACTACAATCTACGACGACGCTACGTCGAGTACCAGCCCGGCGACCGTGTTTGGGTCTGGACTCCGATACGCCGACGAGGACTTAGCGAGAAACTGTTGCGTCGCTATTTCGGACCATATAAGATAATCCGACGTATTGGCGCACTGGACTATGAGGTCGTGCCAGACGGCATTTCGCAATCACAGCGGCGCCGGGCACGAGCCTGAAGTCATCCATGTGGTGCGTCTTAAACCTTTCTACGCCCGCTGACGACGTTAGGTACTTTGTTACTTTGTTATTGTTTTTTTTGTTGTTTGTTTGTTTATTACGCATGGTTTTGTTTTCGCTTTCGTGTTTGTAGCATCGGGACGATGCTTTTTAAGAGGAGGGTATTGAATCGTATACATGTTTATCTTTCACCGGTGGCCGCTTTCCACCGGCTAACAAATGTTAAACGTTATCACTCGGCGCAGGACGCGCCTGTATCGGAAGTTTCTAGAACGTTATCGATGCTTCTTTCCGTTGCCTGTTTTCACCGACGCTTATGTTATCTGATTGTATGACCGACGCGAATTGTCTAGAACTTTCTGGAAGACACGCGAGCATCAGGGATTAATCTGGAACCTTCGATGACTCAGGTATAAAAGCCGACGCGCTTCGCCGCTGATCAGATTTTTGACGATCGCCGACTGTGTTCGCCGCTATCGTTGTGCTTTGAGTGTAGCTGGCTTTTGTGGGCACAGGTTCGCCCAATAAACAACCAGTTTCGTCATACACAGTTTTGCGACTGTTTTCTCTACCGTCACTACTACGTGACAATAAAGAATATTCGTTGTTAAAAATTAAGTCTAATCGAGGTTCATTAAGGGTAGTTAGGATTAAAAAATCATAATTTTGATTGATTAACATTAAGTTCGTTAACGTTAATCAGGGTAAATAATGGTAACTAAGATTATTTGAGCCTAAATTCTATTAGCTCTAGGTTGATTGCGGCTAAGCAGGATTATTTCAGGGTAATTAAGATGACTCAATATTATTTAAAGTAATTACGATTATAATACTTAAGCAACTGAAAAATTGTAAGGGCAATGCAAATTTATATGTTACAATACTCAAGGAGAATTCAGATTATTTACGATTATATTATTTTTCGCCAAACCAGACTATTTCGGAACAATTCGGTTCGCCAGCTAGGTAATTGCAACAGGTCATTGCAATATTGGCACCACATTGCGTCATCCTTGACACAGTGAGCAGTGCTGCGCCGAAACTCGGCCGCATAATCAATCATTTGTTACGTGAGTGCAAAATGAGCGACTGGAAATAATGCGTGCGCGTTATTTGACAGGTGGCGGATCCAGGGTGAGGGGGGGGGGCGGCTGGGCGATCGACCCCCCCCCCCCATTCCATGCCACTCGACAGCGATTTTCCGGCACGTGGAATCTTTTACGCCGCTGCGGCGATCATAGCTCCCCTCACTTCTACCTTTTTGTTAGGCGCGATACTAGCTAACCCATCCGGCGCCTTTGGGGAAGCGAGCTAATCGTTTCCTCCCTGTAAGCCTGCTGCTAGAAGCGCTAGTTAGTTCTTTAATTGCTGTTTGGAGGGCTTAAGATCAGCGTTTTTGTTCAACCTGGTCTCGCTGAATGAAACGGCTAGCGGTGGGTTGCCGATGGTCCTTGCTTGACGTGCAAAGCACAATTGGATAATTGATGGTCAGTGACGGATGTCTGTCACGGTGACGGCGCCGAGATTAGGCAGAGGCGTAGCTCATGACATGCCGGTTATACCTGACACGCGGAGGCGCGAGTAGAGCCGGCTGGCACTTGGCAAACGTAGAGGGCGCGTGATGACGCCATTAGCACCCAAGAGTACACAAAGCGACCTAAAGAAGAGGGAATATCGGTGCTTCATCACGTACATCGCGTGGAGTTGCCCTGACAGCAAAAGCTAAGATGTCCGTGACTGTCGCTGGCTCCTGATGTGCGCGTGCCGGGCCTGTAATAGGCACAGAGAGCGTGAACGCAGTACGCATTATTCACCACGTGCACAATTTGCATGGTAACCGCCTTTGACAACCCGTTTCGGAGACCGTTGCCAATTGACCATCGTGAAAAGCTTCTCTGAGCAAGCATTTACTGAACAGAGCCTAAAGTGTCGGTTGACAGCTTTCATTAACGTATGACCCGCTGCTACTACGCTATCGGTTTTTCTAATAAGTGCGAGCGGGGAAGGGGTCACACCACAGGTCAATCACTTTGGCTTGCAGGTGCTGCCTGCTTACTAGGATTTTATTGAACCAATTGTGCTGGGCGCTGTGGCTTTGCACGGGAGCACGAATGCTGCATCTGTCACCCCCCCCCCCCTTTCTTGGAGCGTTGTTTTTATTTGTATGTTGTCTTGAGGGAGAGGGAGAAAGACACCGTAAAAGGTGGTGGAGAAAAGGGCGCTTGGGAGAAGCGCAATACTGGAAGTGCCGGCGCACAAGACGATCCTAGCACAGGATTCGTGATTGGTGCGTCGGCGGATCTCTCATAGCCACTCGGTGGCGATTGGGTGCTAAAGGATTGGGGCGGGGCACCGAAGGGTTGAAAACGTGGCCCCGTTGCTCCGTCCAAGCGTTCTGGACAAACTACGGTGCTATGCACCATCGACTATGTCGATATAGGGTCGCCCTATGTGTACCAGTTCCGCCTTGTATGTGTACTTGCATTTGTAAGTTCTTGTAAATAGTTGTAAATAGAAAGTGTTTTTTTTTTCTCGTCATCTCTGAGTCTACTTCAACCCAGCGAACCCGTCACCGCTATCGTTAGCGGCAGAACTCCTCATTTGCGCAAACCGGCTCTGGCGGGGCGTCTCGGACGCCCAAGTAGAGGAGTGGTACGAAAGAAGAACCTGGACTTTACTCTCCCCCACCCCAATTTTGCCCCTTCCGCCAGTGGCGTACCAACTATTTCTTGAGGGGGGGGGGGGAGCAAACGCATATACAGGGTGTTTCAGCGAACACTTTCAAAAATCCTTAAAGGTTGCCTGTGGCAGATAGCACAATTCTAGTTCATGAGCTGGTCTACTCGAAGAGGTGGACATTACTTGCACATGAAATTGAAATGCATAATCAAATAATTACAAAAAAAATCACTAATTAAGTTTTTAACTAATTACCTGATGGCCCATATTGCAATTTACAAATTGTAGCCGTGGAGTTCGCAAGGCTCCCACTTCGAACGAATTCTCGGGATGACCACAGTTTCGAGATATTAATTCCCGAAGTTTGCGGAGAAATGTATTGGCGTTTCAGTTAGGTTCTTAACAAAACGTCGCTTTATGCACTGAAACACAAAATTAACTGGAACGCCAATGCATTTCTCCCCAAAGTTCAGGAAATATTATCTCGAAACTTTTGTCATCCTGAGAATTAATTCCAAGAGGATCCGCTTTGCGAACTCCACGGCTACAATTTGTAAATTGCAATATGGGCCCTAAGGTAATTAGTTAAAAACATAATTAGTGAATTTTTGTTGATTAGTCGATTATGCATTTAAATTTTTTGTACAAGTAATGCCCGCCTCTTCGAGTAGACCAGCTCATTAACTAGAATGGGGCTATATGCCACAGGCAACCTTAAATAAATTTTGAAAGTGTTCGCAGAAACACCCTGTATATATATATATATGTCGAATTACTTTTACAATAAAGGAAAACGCCTGGAAATGCGTCTGTCAGTTACTTTTATATATAAAAGACATAAACCTATTTAGCAATCACAAATGGTGAACCACGGAGGCCCGCCACATTATTTGCATCTGCATTTATTTCTTTACGCCATATAAAATCATCTACATATGATGCAGGGACAAATGGCAGTGACTGCCCAGAAGTGCTTGATCCCGCCCGGTAGCAGCAGTGCAGCGCACATTAAAAAATTACCATTTACCACACATGTTACTTCGCCATAAACATTTAGAAGGGTGTACTCGCTCCCTACTGTACACCCCCCCCTCCCCTGCCCACTCAAATTTCTCTTGATTTGACATCGGTTGAGGTAACAGTTCTCCCAGTGCAGGGGGATAAATTCCGCTTTGTTCATCAAACGCATTCATAAAGCTCCGGATCGCTTGCTTGCGTAATGTACTCTAAATATCACAATTAGTTCCTTTTCGTTGAAGTTTACTTACATACTGCCCATACCGCGCCCTTTATTTTCGGCAAATATGAACAAAGTGCCTTGTTTAGTTCACCGAGGCTATCGCTGAAACCTACTATGAACGCCTTATGAAGCATAAAAAATAGGGAAGTAGTGACGACGACGATGGCTCAGTAATTCTTTGCACCGTTTATAACTAGACCAGGAACGTAAAACATTTGTCTCACATTGCACTTACCCATGACCCTCCCTCCTCTTTTCACGAAATCTAAATATGTTTTAACCAACAGCTATGTCCGGATACTGGGAAGCATAGCAGAAAGTGCCATATCACACGCTCTAAGAGTTGGATATAAATTTACACGAACACTGTGTTTTATGCAACCTTATTTAACTTCGCACAGGGAGTTCTCTTAGCGTACCACCAATTTTCGCTTAATTTTCTCTTACATCGTTTACAGTTCTGTCAGGGCAGTGGACTCAATTTTGCCCGGCTCGTTAGACAGGCTCATAACACACAAGAGTGCTTGCATACGTAATTTATTGAGAAAGTCACATTTACCCATCTATTTTGAACTTTAGCTACAAATCACGCATTACCAGGTCCGCAGAGTCGCGAACGACGTAGAAGCTGCTTCCTTTAGTGAGGACACCAGGCGACCCCAATGTATCAGGCATGAAAAGTAAAAAGAAAGAAATGAGGCTTCACTAATTCTTCGTAACGCTTGTACATAAGCTAGAAACGCTAAACATGGCGCACATATTGTACTTAAAATGATGCCTATTCCGTCAAAGTATAATGTATCTGAAACGCAGAGTTCTCTTGAGACATTGGAAAACCTAGCTAATAATAGTAGCGTGGTACTTTCGAATACTTGCTTACACTTTTTTTAAAGCTGTATTTGATCAACCCGCATTTATCATCGCACATAAACTTGGCGTATTGTGCCCCCTCTGCACGCAAAATTTGACTTCAGTTGTAATTGTAACTATGATAGCACCGCCGTATATTCTATTGGAAAAGGCGAATTTAACCCATTCATTTCAAACATTGCCTACATATTGTCCGTACCAAGCTCCTGATTTTTCCTAGATATAAACAGGATACCTGGTTTAGCTCACCGAGGACACCGGAGAAAAAAAAGAACTGCGAATCTCGTATGATGCACGAAAGCACATGGGAAAATGAGGGTTTAGTATTTATCTGCAACACTTGCATTCAAGCAGGAAAGTGATGACAGCTTAGCAACGCATTGCGGTTTAAGTTCTCCTTATTGTCACGGAATTTCAAGTCCGCATCTCGTGCAGTTGTTTTATGAGTCTGGGAAACATTTCGACAAGCACCAGTATGACACCCTCGAGCACTTTAATGAGTATCACTTATCAAAGGCTGTAATGAATCTAGGCAGAATAAACATATATCGCTCGTCACTCAGAACATTGCTTCGTATTTCGAATAAATGTAAACACCGTGCCACACATAGTTTACCGAATATACCGGGGGTTTAAACAACTAAATGCCATGTATTAATCATAAAAATTTGGAGAATGCGATTATTCAGTAACTGTTTTTGGAGCACCTAAGCAACATACATAGTTCACCTTTTTGGTAGACGTCCCCAAAAAGTGGGTTTTATTTCTTCAAAATATGAAATATCTGCTGTTCTTTCTCCTGCCGGGACACGAGCAATAGCTTAGCTCTTATTTAGAAATGGACTCAAAATGAAATTTAAAAAATCAGAAGTGACACATGCCTTTAGAAAAGCTTCAGCGCAGTGTTCTACTAGAATTGAAATGGCTCTGCACGTTCTACCAAGGTCATTTTCACAAAAATATCTACGATAAGTCGTGATTACACAATGATATTCGACAGTTAGACCTGTAAGCGGTTTGATTAGATTTTTGATGTTGATAAGATACTGAGAGTGCAACGCTATGTAGGGTATCTCTTAACGGAGATTCAATAGTTCCAGCATTTGATAATGCAATGATTTCATGCCGTAAAAGGCACACCTATTATTGGTCACGGCTGATTATGATACTTTAATCGGACATGCCATTACCTCGCCCGTAGGTTATATATAGCAAGCCGATTGCCTTTTCAGATACGGTTAGGTGATCCCAAACAAGTGGGCATGGTGCAAGTAGCGCAGGTGGAAATTAGTTAGGGCGGGAACTGTCTAGTGCCAGGCCTTCTCCGCAATGTCAGAGCGTGTATGGCGAATCCCACGCGTCTCCCGCTACAGTGCGTCACGAGGTGGCACAAAAGACAATCCTCGCTGCCCAAGCAGGGCATGCGTAGTAAAGAAAAGCATTACTTACGTGGCCCCTCTATTAAGAACGAAAATACAAATGTTACTGATGCCGTGCATCGGCCACGGCACTGCGAATAAATGGCAGGTGGAAGTAATCAAGTGAAGTAGCAGTTGAAGGGTGCAGTTCTGGCACGAGCAAGCAGTTGGAGCTGGTGTCTCATAAAAATGGCAGAATTCACAGCACCGAGCTGAAGTGCACCCCTTGTATTATCCTGTGCTGCTGAAAATGCATCAGCTATCGAAATGAAATGTACCATTAAGTATGACAGAGGGCTCACTCTGGTATACTTTGCATTCAGCCAGCTCCCACATATATTGAAGAGACTGAAGACAAAGGAAAAACTTGTAAACCTACAAAACAGCAACTTTGATCAAAGGCTGTTTCGAGTAGGGAAGCACCTGCACCAACCAGAAGCTGTAGAAACGATGTTGACAAGGTTGCAGTAAAAGTTGGACCTCACAAACTAACAACGCGATGTAATCAGCAGTTAGAGAGTTCTCTTCAGCTCCTACTTAGTGAAAGATGAGCCTGATCTTGACCCGTAAGGCTGGATTCGGCGCCACAGAATTGCAGATTTCCAGGAGCGTAGACATCTGCATAAATGAAAGTTTTATTTTCTATTTCATGCACACTGAACTTGAGCAGACTTTTTGCTATCAATATTTTAAAACTGATGAATTACACACTTACAGATGCACTTTGCTCTTGCCACTTATTAAGGAGTTGCAAAAATCCAACTAAAAGTTATAACGCAGCAACTTGAACGTGGATGTGCGCTGTCTCCCCACAGTTACTGAAAGGAACACTCGCGTCTAGCGATGTTTAGAATCATGCACCTGAACGGTACGTACGCTACTATTGTGCAGCTGTCGCAACCGTCTAGGTCCACAAAATGGCATCCTGACTGCGTTCACTTTTCCTACTTATACTTACCGAGTACCAAACGTGTTTCAAAACATCTGGCTTTGCTCAGAAACGCCCTTCATCGCGACCGTGAAAACGCACGCCAACTTCCCGAGAGCGCATACTGAGCTGCGTTATTATTGTAAATTCATGTATCCCCACGGGCGTCATGAAAAAGCCGTAGAAGCCAGGCACTGCATCGTCAAATTAAGGCATTAACATATCCCCTTGCGACTGTCAAGTTTTGGTGCGCTAACGTTACGACGAATGCAAATAACTCACCTCAATCGTACCAAGATCGAACACGACTTCGCACGCATGCTGCGCTGTGTTGCAGCCACTCCAGTTAGCAACTCTAGGGACGAACAGAGCAAAACCAGCAACTCGACAACTCCTCAGTAGTACCTAGAAAAAGGCGAATCTTCAAGGAGCAAACTTCCCTAAAAACGCCGAAGGGCATTTTCTCTATTTTTTCGCGCATGTGTAATATAGAGAGCAGGGCGCGCGTGAAGTTGAGGTATGGTGGCTAGATGGGGTACTCTATTCTGCGCATTCCGCCATTTTATTCAAGGCGTGACGTAGGCGCGACGCTTACAATTTGGCGCTGATGGCCCCGATTTGCTTTCGTAACGTGACGCAAATTTCACGTTTTGCCTAAGACACTGTAATGTAGGCATTGAACCAAAAGTTCTCCTTGAAGCAAAACAATTTTCTTCACTAAAAATAAAGCAGCTAGCTCAAGCAGTACGATTATTATGTCGAAAATGATTCTTGCTTCCGTCGCCTGCTGCGTACACGCCGTCGTCTGCTTAAAGCCCCTATATATAAAAAAAAGTTGTCGCAGTTTCACCTGAAAGGCGAAGCATCAATTGCGATAGCAAACTTGTAGAGAGCTATACGGAGTAATGATATTCGCTTTATCAGCTGTATAAACTTGGACATGCAGCAGCATCGGCAACACGCAGAACTGTTGTCGACGCCATCGGCGTTTTGCCCGCGTTCGCTCAAAATGCGTGCGGCGTTGGTGACTGTTGCCGGAGCCTCTGATATAAATAGGCACTTGGTCCCGCAGCTAAACGTCGCCTCCCTTCCCTCCCCCTCCCCCACGGCCTCTCGCGCGTCGGAAGAAGGCGCGTTTGCTCTACATATATGGTGATTGTAAAGGAGAAAAGAGACGCCTAATTCTGCAGCCCTTAAGCCAGCACGGCGCAGAACGCGCGTTTGTTCTCCGCCGTGCGTTCACTCCCCGTGAATGACGCGCCCCTCGCGCCCTTTCACTCGCACATACAGCGTTCGGCGCGCGGCGATGATTTCATCTCGAAATGACGTCATACGGAACCTCACGGCGACGGCGATGGCGACGGCGACGCCGACGGCAGAAATGTGCTTTTGAGTGTCCATATAATTGCTATCGCAATAAAAGTAGCGCCATTCTTAGATCTTGCCGCCACCGCGCTCACCCCGGCGTTCCCTTCACGCCGCCTCCTGTCGCCCCAGCCTCTTCTGCTCCCCCATTGGCCAATCCGTGTCACGTGGAAGCACGCGTTGCGCTTTTGTTTATTTTTTTCTTTCCAGCGCGCTCCGACTGCCATTCTCGGGCCTGTGCGACGAAAGTGCTGTCCGCACAAACGGATCAAACGTGTTAGTGACCATAACTACGTTGTGATGGCATGCTGCTGCGCCTTAAGTTGCCGCAACCGACAACGCGAAGGCAAAAGGCTTTTTTTGTTTACCATCCGGCGTGCGCAAACGCTTGCTGCACACTGGATATTTGCGCCGTCTCGCATCGTCGCGTTGCTACTTCCAAAACGGCATCATTAAGACCAGTTACTGACTAACGAAGCAAAATCGGGCCTCAAAAACTTCTCCGCAGGGCGCGATCGAAGTTTTCCTCGGATTTCCTCTGGTAGCACGTTAGCTGTCGTCTGCCACGGCAGGCCCGACGCAGGCGGTGCCACTGTCGATATCGCGCCTCGATCGCGCTGGTCGCGCCGAGCGCGATAGTGGAACGGGGTAGGAGGGAAGTCGATGGCGCTACTTTTTATATATAGGGGCTTTACGTCTGCTTCATTGGGTAGGATGCATGTCTCACGAGAAATGGAATGAGTCATCGTATCTTGGCACCCACGCGCTTGTTTTCTACCTTGAGACAACACACGCGACCTACCAGAAGTGATGAGCGCGCGCTCTAGGCCGCGTTATAACGCTTTCTCGTGAAACGCAAGTGACTCAGCCCGAATCATCTGGCTGAGAAGCGGCCTAATATCATCGAAAGTATTGCGCGCGCCAAAGGTATCCGCTTGCGTGACGCAAGCGCCGGCCATGCCATCTCTGGCTCACTTCGCTGCTTACTCGCACAGTGCGCACATTTCTTTTTATAAGTTAGAAAGCCGCCGTTGTCATAGCTTCTGATGACGAGAAAAGTAATTAATCTTGGTTACGAAACAAACGCAGCAGTAAAAATTCAAAGTCGCCGAAAGTTTGCTTTATTCAGCCGATATTATTTCAAATAAACATGTTTTTTTAATAAAAATGATGATCTAAAACACAAATGCCAACCCATCCCGAGAGCGATTGAAATGCTATGAGCACGCGTTATGAACAAAATATTATCACGGCCACAAACGACGCGGGAAACGCGGCGATACGCATGCCTCTCTGCCGTCCTTGAATATGGCTGCTCATTAGCATAATTCGCGCGGCCCGCCGCACCATAAATTATAGCGGAATATCTCTGCAATGCCAGCCCACGTCACGCAACGTCAAATTGACGTTAACGAAACAGCTCTTCCTGTGACGCTCCTCACCGCATATTCCTTCAGCCAATCAGCAAGTTGACATGGTTGCTTTCTTGCACCGCCACCACATATTCGCGAAATTTCACATGCATTGCACGGGATTCTGCACGTTACCGTCCACTTTCTTTTTAAAGCGCTAAAGTCGCAATATTGGTGCCAAGGACCAGAAAAAGTATTAGTTGAAAATTTTGCAGCTCCCCGTCACATTTCGTCATTCTGATGAAAACGCAAAATTGCATTTTGCAAAACTTCCGCTTCCCGGCACAAATTTCAAAGCACGTGACCTCTCGGCAGTCAATCTGATAGTCCGCATGGCGGATAATGGCGGCCGTGCAGCCGCCATGCGTGTCGAGAATAGAGCCCCTGATCGTTTGATTACAGGCCGCTGGCTATCTAGTAACGTTCTTGTCTTTGCTGATCAAAAGGTTCTAAATAGAATAGAAGGAAGTTGCGCTACTCATGCTGTTTCAGAAAGGTCGCAAAATTTCGCCGCTGTGCCTTAGTTACACGCATTCTTACATGGATAAAAAAAGTGTGCAAAAAACTCAATGTGAATGTGTTTTTTTTCCTCAAGTGACAAAATTGCAGCGGCTTCGCTCTGTAATTGATAAGAAGACAACAACGAAGGGAAGTCCTTTGAAAGAAGGTTGTGCTGATAATCATGCTAATTGCTATGTCAATTGTCGACGCAATATTCTCTACTGTATTCATTTGTCCTTGTTCTGCAACAATATATGCATCAACGCTTAAATTCAGCGGGGGGGGGGGGTGCGAAGGGGGCTCACCTTCCTTCTCTATTTTAAAGGAGAGGCTCGACCCCCCTTCGGCACGTCAACTGTAGCACTGCGACACCCATTCGACAGGCGCTGGAGGTTATTGTTCACTATTCATGTACCACTGACACGCCATTATCATCGCCTTGGCGCTCTTTGGCCACATCTGGCCCTTGGGCCAATAAACCCCACTAATCATCATCATCAATGCCAGCGTGCGTGAGCGTATGTCTCCTCCTCTAGCCTGACTGTGCATGGCTGTCCGCGCAGCTGAGTGCATTCGTGGGTTGCGCACCGTATCTTCGAGGTAATCTGATGCGGGTGCAGTGGTGGGCGAGACGAGATGGCTGGTCGCTTCATATGTGCTGTCTTCCCGCGTGCATAGTGCTGGAGGTCACGCACTTTCAAGTTTCGGAGACGCGTTGAAGTGAGAGGCTGCACTTAGTGTTCCCTCCCCCCGGCCGGCGTTCTGACAGCGAGTGCTCGCGCTGATCTAGTGTAATATTCATGTTTGCCTGTACTCGCGTGACACCATGCTTGTTAATATATTTTGTAAACTAATGTTTAATGCAATTTACACGGCTGATAAAACTACGAACCTCACCCGTGTAGTTGTCTAATACCTTGCTATTACTATTAATGATTCGTCTTTCGGGCGTAACAGCGACATTCCTATATGAGATTCTCTCTATAGACAACTATTTTTATACAGCTGATAATCAGAAACCTAAACTGAAATGTAATAAAGTAGTTTTAGTATTTGGTACATATTTACCTTCTTAAAGTGGTTTCTTTTGCACCATTCACAGTTTTCTTAGCTTACTATAAACAGTGGTACTGTCAATGCGAGCCTGACTTTCTACAAAACGTTCTTTTTCGACAAGCATTGCAACTCATGGAAGAGCAGTAAATCATCATACAACTCAAGCCCCAGAAAAAGAATGCCTGTCTGTGGAAACTTAATAGAACCTTTTAAACAACGTGCATTTTAGCCGGCAAGCATACCTGCACAAGTGGGTGCCACTGATTAAGGTCGCTGCTTTTACCGTGACCCTTTGCGCTCAGAACGGTTTCCTACAGCCTGCTTATAGTGATCACGGCAGTTTTTGGACTTGAATAGGGACTGACAACCTATTTCTAAGGACCCATTTTTTATGGTGCAACAAAACGTTCTTCCTAGCAGGTGTTTATACCTGCTGCGGTTGTGTCCAAGAGCGCGTGGAAATTTTGTAAGCAGAATTTATCGATCTGAGCGATCTCTAAAAAATTGTAGTCCCGGCGCAAATAGGAGTCCCGAATGCTGCAAATCCTAATTCTAGCTAAATCTACTTGGTCTTACTCTAGTGCTATGTGCAATGTGGTACCCTCTTTTGGCTGTTGGCTCAATTTTTCATAGAACAATCGAAGATTAAGCTGCGCATTGTAAGTTACAGAAGAACTTATAATATAAAAAAATGCACTGCGTTTCAATATTTAAAAAAGCCCCAGAAGCCGCATACACTAATATAAGGTCACGTAATACGCCGTCCTATTTGTTGTTATGGGTCTGCCGCGTGGGGGCGCCAAGAGTCATTTTTCGCCACTTGTCAATAATTTAAAAAATAAATCCTCGTTTAATGAGGAAAATAGTGCTTGTTTCAGAAAATACGAGAAACGACCTTTCCGTGAGCAGGGTGATCTCTATTGATGTTCCTAACGGCTCTCTGTCCCTTTAATACTACTCATCGCTTCCATTTGTTCCAGAACGCACTTAGATGCCATCGCGCCATGTAACTCAAGTATCCACATCGCCACTTTCCAAAAACAACATTTATGCTTCCTCGCCTTCCTGTTATGTCAGTATGCGTTATTTTATTGATCTACAATAAATGTAATTAGTAAAGCAATGAACGAGGCTAGTTGGTGGACATTCATAATTGTATTGCGCTTGGTGTTACACTGTGTCCTTTTATTATCATTCTTTAGCTCTTCCGTCAGTGTAATACGCAATGCAATCATGAAATTTTATAACCTTTTTCATTATGTGTATGTCGATACTACGAAGTCTAGGCCTCCAGCCGAGGCTCAAACATTCTTCAATTCTCACAGCAACAAATGTTGCGATTGCCTTTAAGCGCAGCTAATAGTTCGTAATCGCCAACAGTCCTACAATTTTTTCATCAACACTTAAATTTGACACTTTTTTATTTCTACGTGCAGACATTTTGCGACCGTACAGCTCTGGCTTTTTTACACTATATTTTCAGCTTCACCCCCGTCGTTCACCTCAGCCTAAGTATTCACCCTCCTCGCAGTCAACTTTGACCAGAAGAGCGATTGTCTATGGCTCGAGCTAGAGTCAGAGACCAGGGTTTCGAAGCCGGCAGAGCACCCTCGACTCACCATCGTGGTCGATGATGTTCTGAGGCCGCAGATGCGTTTCGGCTCACACGCCTATTGAAATGATCCTTTGAAAAATCACACCTCATTGCAAACACGGAGTTCTGTACGCTGCATCACAGATACTGTGAATTTAAAAAAAAATTATGAAATCTGAAGAAATCTCGCTGGCTGACCCCTTCTCTTTGCTGTGGATCACGTGATGGTCCATCATGTCCTGTCTCTCCTAACTATTCATTGAGCTGCACTGCGGACTTCTATTTACCTTCCATTCCTAAATATTTTCCATCCATACCTATGTAAACTTATTTTAAGCTCATTTGCCATCTTTTAAATTTTCATTTTATGTCGATTATACATTTATGGGACGGGAGGGATGCATTCATTCATCGCCCCAATATATCTTACGCTTCTATGAAGCGGGTTAAAGGGCAAGCATGTTCTGCGAGCCCCCGGTTTGGTGGTCACGTGATCGCACTACACAGCCATTCGCGTACGTCCTGCTCGCAGCCAGCGCAGCGGTGCCGCCATCCGGCACTGCGAACCTGCCGTGGCCTGGAGCGGCGCTTCCCGTACTTGGCCGACATGTCCCGAAGCGGCCGCATCCAGTGCCTGCGGGTATCGGAGCGCGCCGTGCTTCAGCAGCGCTGCCTGGTGGGCCCCAACCGCTTCCGCAGCTTCGCCGGGTGCCGCGCTGGCTGAGTCGGCCGTGTCCCGCGTCGCACCCCAGCGAGGCCGCGGAACGAGGC
The DNA here is from genome assembly GCF_013339745.2 of Dermacentor silvarum. Taxonomy (NCBI): domain Eukaryota; kingdom Metazoa; phylum Arthropoda; class Arachnida; order Ixodida; family Ixodidae; genus Dermacentor; species Dermacentor silvarum. The sequence goes on from NC_051154.1 coordinate 363,364,204, forward strand.
GACACCCAGGCGCTGGCGATCATGGCGCCGTCTACGGCGGCAACTCCGAGAGGAAAGGGCTCTGCAACCAATTACTGACGCAAGAAGCGTTGCATTTCACCTGTGCGTTGTACAATAAGTACGTAAGACAATACAATGTACTGCACGAGTGCGACTGACTGCTTGCCTCGCCTGGTATTATGTATTTTTACGTGCCCAGAGGTACGGCACCACCCAACCAAAGGGCAGCAGGACGTAAGGAAAACAAGTCAGCCATTGGAAACCAAGGAAGACAGACGCTGCGGCCATTTTTGTTTTCTTTATGATACTCTCAGCCGACAGGTTGATCCAAGGTCGGTTTACAGCACTAACGCTTATTCGAGATACAGGTTTACAATACCAGTAATAGTAGCTTCAAAACCCATGTAATCAGAGGTCCCTTAACATTCACAAAAGTAGGATTGGTGAATTCCTAATTACCAAATTCATTTTCCGAGTTGGAGAGTTCCTAAAATGTAGGTATACCTGTAGAAACAGGAGATTACTCAATTAACGTCTAGGCCAGGAATCAGTCTTGCAATAACTGACCAGATGTTTCATCACGCTTCAAAGCACTGCGTGATGAGCAAATTCCAACTGCCACACTTCGGGTCTATGTTGTCCGTCTCTGCCTCTACTTCTTTGTCAACGTACTTTTGTAACAGCTTTTTTACAACGAACACGACCAACGTAAAAAAAAGACAACACGAGCGCCGCCTTTCATCAGATAATATTTGCACAATCAGTCGCGCCGGCAGAGGCGGGAGATGATGTGTCAGTTCGAAGGAACAGAAGGTTATGGACACCTTTCAGTGAAGTTATGGCTAGATCTCTGAGCACAATAAGAAGCGACAGTCAGTGCAGCACGATTTTGTAGTCTCTATGATATTAATAATCTATGCTCGAAAGGCATACCAGATCGAGAAAGCCTATTCGCGTTTATTATTTACCGTATGTCTGACAAGTTTTCAAAACCTGGGATGTTCTCACTTGATAAACCGGGTACTACGCAACTTCGCAGGCACAGATGATCAGCAAAAACCGTGGTATGTTGTCACTAGCAGTGTAAAATCACAAAATATTATAGACAAATACCGCGTTTTCTTTATGTCAGCAAAAATACAGTGTATTGTCAACTTTCGAGACGGCGGTAATCGTCTATTCGTCAATGAGCCTCGACCGTAATTCGAATGAAGAGATGATCAGTCTACATAAGAGGAGGCCAGAAATTTGACTATTTACTATCTCGCCTGGTTACGTGCCAAGACCACGATCTAATTATGAGAGACGCCGTAGTGGGGGCCTCCGTATTAATTTTGACCACCTGCGGTTCTTCAACGTGCCCCCAAATAAAACAGAGTGTTATCCACACACAAACCTTTTCAAAACATTGAGCTTAACTGTTATCCGTCGTCAAAGACATAGAACCGCCACCCGCATATACAATGCATCATTTTTCGACAGGAAACTATACTAGCGTGCATAATTTTTATGAATCCGTTCTAAGCAGTGTGGTATCGATGACGATGGTCAAGTGGTATCGATGACGATGGGCTCCTCTTTGGCTCGACTCGGACCACGTGCAAGTTTGTGCGCATGTGCGAGAGAGGTTTGTGACATTCTTTCCATCCACCAGCTCGCCTTGACCACCGCCGAACTTCGCCGAACCGTGCGCAGCCCCCTTCCTTGCGAGGGTTGAACGACACCTGGAATTTCCCTTGGTGATTAGGTGTGACGGGCCTTTGTGCGCGCATCCCCTTCATGGGGGAGCGCACTTAGAGGGAGGAACGTTCCTTATGGACGAGGTCGAAAAAGAACCTTACAAACAGCCGGCTTAATTTTGTGATGTTGCTAGGGGCTGTATAATGTTATTTTTCGAGAGAACTATTGTTATGAAGATGGCTTTTTCTCCAAATGCAATAAAAATTAAAAGAAAAATAATATCCCATAGGGTAAGTTTCACGGTTATGACGGTTATTTCCAGGTTATTGTATTTTGCACAAGAACATCAGATAGCACTTGCCGCTTTCAAAGACGAAAATTTGCTTCATAGCGCCCAGCACAAGACAATGCTGAAATGTATTCTTGTCAAGTAGTATTACTTTTATAGTTAGAGATGCTTAAAGCGTGGCGGCAATGACGTTAGCATTCTTCAAACGCCCGAAGCACGGCAAAAGCATGCCTTAGATATTCGGGCTCTTGGTACAGCGGAATGCCATAATTTCGAATGCCGTAATTACGACTGTTGTATGACCACGGCAAAACTTTATTAGAGTTCAGAACTTTCTCGCCGTATCATGAAGCGAAATCACTGAATATTATGAGTACGTAATTATCACTTTTCGACGAGTTTTCCCACAGCAAGCAACAATTACCGTAAAGCAGATGAGTTAAAAGTTAGTTACTTTGCCTTCGCTTTGATGGAACGTCCTATTAGATCTCATTCCTTTATTATTATTTTTTTAATTTGGGCGAGCCGTCGGCAGGATGAAGGGACGAAAGCGTGCAAATAGGGAAGCATTTGTTATACAGTAAGGATCAGTTCATTGTTTTGCACAGAATCATTTTGTAGAAATTGGAGATTTCCAGAGTTCACTTTTTTTTTTGTCTTCGACCTGTGCATTTTCTCAGGTCAAAACAATTGCTCTCACTAAGCAGCAGCAGTATTTTGCAGCTTTTTGGATGTTTGAGAGGCAGCGTTTACTCTTAGTTCTGGCTGTTTTCCTTCTTTTTAACAGAGACCATGATGCTACTGTGCTGACATGTTTCTGCTTAGGGCGTACTCTTTATATCTCGGAGTGTACGAACCTAATTATTTTGTTATAAAGCTAGTTAGTGGCTTTGCAATAGCAGTGCGTGGTAAGGGCCGATTTACGCTCGAGCCGCACGCCACCCCGCACGCATGCTGTCGGGCGAAAAATTCCACAATTCGCCAGACTGATACACATAATTCGGTTTACACTGCATGTACGAGTCCAGTGTGAATCGAAACTTGTGCGCCAGTGTGCGAAATGTGCAGTTTCCCGCGCGCGCACGGCATGCGGGTGGTGCGGCTCGAGCGTTAATCGGCCCTATAATGCCGGGCTAAAGCTGTGCAACTGGTGCGCGGCCTGCATAATACTCCGCTATCATCACACCGTTCAGTTGGTGTAGCGCAAGCTAATTTTCTCGAACTGTGCTGACGTCACTGCAGGGTCACTTAGTCCAGTCGAACCTCTAAAAAATGTTCTAATAACAGTTTACTAACATATTTCTTTGAACATTTTAGTAGCACTCCGTCAACAATTCGCTACCTACTTGGGTTGGAACTGCAATTTAAAACAAAGAACTTGATTGCTAACTATGTTATATATCCACATTATTGTGCGTTAGACAAATTTGTAAAAAGCTCTCAAGTTCCCATTCGAAACTTTTTTTGGCAAACAGCACGAGCTGTTGGTGTACTGAAGCTGCATGTCCTTCGGCAAAAGAAATATTTTGATGGTGTATAGGAAAACATTCTTTACACAAAAGTAATGAACGTTTCACGGAGTATTGGAGATGTTATTTAGACAAAAGTAAGAAGGAAGTCTGTTAACTGCGTATTTAAAACATTCTTTATACAAAAGTAAAAAGGAAGTCTCCTAACGGTGTATTTAAAATATTCTTTATACAAAAGTAAGAAAGAAGTATTTTGACATCCTATGCATAAATGTTACTAGAATGTAAATGTAAATAGAATTTCAGTAAAGTAAATAGAAAGTTTGGTAGGAGGTCTACATAATGCTAATAGGCATTTTTGTAAAGGCCTTAACATTCACAAAAATAGGATTGCTGAATTCCTAATTACCAAATTCATTTTCCAAGTTGGAGAGTTCCTAAAATGTAGGTATACCTGTAGAAACAGGAGAGTAAGCAATTACCGTCTAGGCCAGGGATCAGTCTTGCAATACCTGACCAGATGTTTCATCACGCTTTAAAGCACAGCGTGATGAGCAAATTCCAACTGCCACACTTCGGGTCTATGTTGTCCCACTCTGCCTCTACTTCTTTCTCAACGTACTTTTGTAACAGCTTTTTTTACAGCGAAGACGACAAACGTAAAAAAAGACAACACGAGCGCCGCCTTTCATCAGATAATATATTTGCACAATCAGTCGCGCCGGCAGAGGCGGGAGATGATGTGTCAGTATTGAGGGAACAGAAGGTTATGGACGCCTTTCAGTGAAGTTATGGCTAGATCTCTGAGCACAATAAGAAGCGACAGTCAGTGCAGCAGAATTTTGTAGTCTCTATGATATTAATAATCTACGCTCGAAAGGCATACCAGATCGAGAAAGCCTATTCGCGTTTAGTATTTACCGTATGTCTGACAAGTTTGCAAAGCCTGGGATGTTCTCACTTGATGAGCCGGGTACTACACAACTTCGCAGGCACAGACGATCAGCAAAAACCGTGGTATGTGTCACTAGCAGTGTAAAATCACAAAATATTATAGACAAATACCGAGTTTTCTTTATCTATGTCAGCAAAAATACAGTGTATTGTCAACTTTCGAGACGGCGATAATCGTCTATCCGTGAATGAGCCTCGACCATAATTCGAATGAAGAGATCATCAGTGTACATAAGAGGAGGCCAGAAATTGGACTATTTAGTATCTAGCCTGGTTACGTGTCAAGACCACGATCTAATTATGAGAGACGCCGTAGTGGGGGCCTCCGTATTAATTTTGACCACCTGCGGTTCTTCAACGTGCCCCCAAATAAAACAGAGTGTTATCCACCGACAAACCTTTCCAAAACATTGAGCTTAACTGTTATCCGTCGTCAAAGACATAGAACCGCCACCCGCATATACAATGCATCATTTTTCGACAGGAAACTATACTAGCGTGCATAATTTTTATGAATCCGTTCTAAGCAGTGTGCAAAAGGAAGACTACGACTGAGTAAGAACAGAGGACGGTAGTTGTTGGTGGTGTTGAGGCAACAAGAAGTCCTCAAGCACAGTAAATACAGCACTCTTCCGATTTGTGGCCGTCGCCACAGGCGATGGAGTCCTACACCACGCCTCCAACGTCATTACCCCCACGGCCGAGACGGCTGAAGAAGTCGCCATCGACGATCAAACCTGTGCGACGCAGGACGCCCGTGAGGGGGCGGCGTTGGGACTCGGGTAACGTTTAGGCAGGTTATCCTTCAGCCAAAAGGATGAGTACGTCCGGGAGTATAAGAGCGATAGAAAAAAGGGTTTATTCTACATATTTACAGTGGCTCCAAATATGGAAGCCCACTCCATGGGAGAGCACTTTGAAAGTCTCAGCTCACTACATGTCTGAGCACATATCAGAACACGTCAGGACCCCCACTGAACCAAATGTGTCTCCTTATAAAACATTCGCCTTCCCTAGTTGACCCGACTATTGAATCAGATGACCTTGATGCGGCCAATCAGAGGAGTCGTATTGTTCACTGAATTCCGCCTCTAATGTTGCACCTTCGAAGCAAGGACGAGGATCCAGGGTTCACACTCCTTCCACAAAAGTCGGTGACTTAGTTTCTTGCCCTCCGAGGTCATCTTCCCAGGGTAGGGAGAATGGCCTTCGCGCTTATCCCCGCTTCTAAAGAAGGGTGGCGGTTGTGGTCGGTCGCTTCGAAGTGAGCTTCTTTGTCATCGCGCCACAGCCGGTGTCGGGCCACGCCGCCAGGCAGGCGGCCGCTGATGAAGTGGGTGGCATCGGGGGAAGCACTCATAGAGTGCGCACTGCCGAGTTGGGGCGCTTGTTTGCCCGTCTCGTTGGTGTCGGGCACTGTCGCCGTCTGGGCGACGCCGATGAAAGGGCCTGCCTCGATGGGAAAGAATCAAAGAATGCGCCCGGCCGAATCGGGACGCAACAGCGGCGAGGCAAGCCCTCGACATCCCCTCATGGCAGGCTTAGGAAAGGCCATCATAAAATGCTGGTTCTACAATAAAAGTTTATTCCTCCTCCTCCTTATAGTGGTCCTCGTGCTTTTGCACATTGCTTGCAATGGATAACTTGTAGCGTGCCCTTTCCCCGTTCTTCTGGAGTACGCTTAAAGGAGAGAAAGCAAGAATCTCTTGCAAATATATAAACGTAGTATATGAAAGATTCTGTGCAAGTTGCCTTGATACCAGGGCACGAGGGACTGGAGAGTGAAGGAAACGCTAACCAACTGCACTTAGAGGGGTCCCCATCTTTCCCCGACCATACGTCGGCTGAATAGGTGGATAGCGGATACTCACTCCCCAATATTTTCGCCGGCTCGGTACCCACTCCCACTCACGTGTACTTGCACTCGCCGGTACTCTCTCGCGCTCATAGTCACTTACATTCACACTTCCTTGCACTCAACCCCGCTCATTCTCGCTTTCACTCCCACTTACGAACACTCGGTTTGCACAACACGTACGAAGAGCACGCATACGCGGTGAGTGATAATATCTGAAAGTGAAAGGCTCAATATCACCGCAAGAGGCAGGGCCCTGCTCGAGCGCTTAGGGAATCCCCTACGACCCCAGTGCATAAACGAGGAAACCACCCCAATTCCCCGGGAAATACGTAATCGAATAATAGTTTCTCCAATACCCAAAAACATGAATCCTAAATATCATCAACCGAGAATCAAGTGCTAAGAATCTACCAAGCGCTCCGGCTCGCATCCCGGTACGATCTACACGGACATAGCTAAAATACAAAATAACAAATACTGCCTAGCGGCTGTACGCCAACTATCGACCATAGCAGCCTCTACCAAAGCAAAATCAGCCAGTACGGCAGAGGCGGTAGCAATCGCCCCAACGATAAAGACCGGAAAGGAGAGTCAGCTTTGGTACTCACAGACTCCCAAGTAGCCTGCCGCCTCTATTTGATTGGAAACATCCCCAAGGCGGCCTTAAACATTTTGGGAAATGGCTTCCAAGAATATCATACCATTGTGTGGTGCCCAGCACACACGGGACTGGAGGGAAACGAAAGGGCGGATCGCCTAGCTCGCGCATTTCACATCCGAGCGCCGACGAGTCCTATCGACAAACCTCTAACAAACTCACGTGACATCTTGGAAAACCAGCGACGTGACCGCCAAAAATTTAGTAATTCGCACCCGCACCTTACTGGGGAACAGGCTCGTGACTGGCGCCGACTACAAACGAACACGTACACAAATCTATACTGACAAGACCATATAAACCCCACACAATACGCGGACATCTGTCCATGGTGTGGAGAGCGGCCCACTCTTGCCCACATTAAGTGGGAGTGCAATTCGCGGCCCCTTAATATCAATTCTCCCAAAGTAGGACAAATACCCTGAAACAGGCAGTGGGAGACCTGGCTTGCTAGCATGGAACGGGAGAGCCAACTGGCTCTCCTCGACCAAGCCCGGCGAGCCACTAAGACCAGTGGAGCCCTGGACTGAGAGCCCCACCCACTCACCCTTCAATCCCCTTTATGGAATAACGTTTACTACTACTACTGCTCGCTCGCATCCATACTCAGGACCACCAACACACTCCGACCATCACTCACGTCGACTTGAAATAACCGTCGGTGACATTCGTTCGCGCTCACGTGGACCGTCACTCAGTCCTGCTCATACTCACTCTCGTTCGTATACTCACGTGTGCGCTCACAACCTTCGTCACTCACTGACGCTTCATCTCAAGCCTGTAAAATAATTATGGAGCGAGTACGATTCTGTGCGCTCGTGAGTGCGTATGCCGACCAATGTCCCCGACCCTTACCAACGGCCCGTGAATGCAGAACGATTTATTCTCAAATCATATAAAGGTAACAAGAGGCAGCATTTACGGCGAACAATCTAAGCCGATGAAAATGTACATGCCACAAGTCAACGTTTTTAGTTCGAACTGATTTTTTAGAATGGAAATGGGATCATTGAAATTTATTCGAGCCCTTATTTGAAATTCAATTCACAATTATGTTAAAACTAGTAACCCTTTACCTACGCTAAATGAGTCCTTATTATATATGTGTGAATGCATATTACTGTGAATCATAAAGTCCCTGTGTATTTTATTAGTTTGCCCAGTCAAAAAATCCATCAAAGCGTTCTTGTCGGAACGACAGCATTCTTGTCAGCAACGACAAGATTCTTGTTTGCAACGACAGCATTCCTGTTTGCTGCCTTCCGACACCGACAGCAATGCTGTTTGCAACGACAGCATGCCTGTTTGCTGCCTTCCTACACCGACAGCAATGCTGTTTGCAACGACAGCAAGCCTGTTTGCTGCCTTCCGACACCGACAGCAGTGCTGTTTGCAACGACAGCAAGCCTGTTTGCTGCCTTCCGACACCGACAGCAGTGCTGTTTGCAACGACAGCATGCCTGTGTGCTGCCTTCCTACACCGACAGCAATGCTGTTTGCAACGACAGCTAGCCTGTTTGCTGCCTTCCTACACCGACAGCAATGCTGTTTGGAACGACAGCTAGCCTGTTTGCTGCCTTCCGACACCGACAGTGGTGCTGTTTGCAACGACAGCATGCCTGCTTGCACACAACACCAACGGCAATGCTGTTTGCTCACTAATGACAGCGCGCCAACATGGCGCCCGCGATTAGATGGGCACTGCAACATGCGTCGCGGCGGCGATTCATGTTAGCTAATGCACGCATTTATGAAAGTACAAGGCGACACCAAACAACAGGTATTCGATAAATTGTATCTTCATGAAAGATCGATGCAAGTAGATTGGTATGGTCAGTCATCAATGAAGACGGAAGACGTCGCGATGAGTTGCCAAGGAAGCCCTATCTCTTCTGCATGGCTCTGCATGGTATTGTTTGTAAACGCTTAAAACAGTCGTCCACGCGCGTCAGCTGCGTGAAAGCAAGGGCGAGTCTACGCGTGCATGCCCATATTGACACGTGTACATGTTTATCTTTGACCGATGACCGCTTTTCAGCGGCTAACAAATAATAAACGTTATCGCTAGGCGCCAGCCAGGAAGCGCCTGCATGCATCGGAAGTTTCTCGAACGTTATCGATGCTTGTATTCGTTGTCTGCGTTGTCACCGACGCTCACGTAATCTGATTGTATGACCGAGGTGAATTCTCTAGAACTTTCTGTAAGACACGCGGGCCCCAGGGAATAATCTGGAACCTTTGATAACTCGATCATGAATAAAAGCCGACGCGTTTCGCCGCTGATTTTCGACGATCACCGACTGTGTTCGCCGCTATCGTTGTGCTTCGAGTGTAACTTGGTTTTGTGGGCACAGGTTAGCCCAATAAAGAATCGGTTTCGTCATTCACATTTTTACGACTGTTTGCTTCATCGTCACTACTACGTGAAAATATGACCAAGTTGCCTTCTCAGTTCGACTGCATGCGGGCGTATTTGAGGTTGAAGCTACGCGGCAACTATATGCGAGCACCGGTAGAGACTATATATACATATGCGCGCTCGATGTTATCAGAAGTGTACCGATGTTTCGTTCGGTGCAAGTCGATCACCACAGCTAGGAAGATTCTATTTTGCTTACTTTTGACTGCGAACGTAGCTGTCGTGCCAAGTGTGCGTGTGCAGTGGCAGCGCATTCAAGGTATTTTGCACATAGCTTTGCATATGAACCTTCCCCTTCTTGTAAGGAATGAATACAAATTTCATGTCATTTTTTATCAATCAATCAATCATTTTATTATTGTATAGGAGGTTAATTACAGCATTAAAGTATACAGACCAGGGTCTCAAAGTACAAGACTGCGACATGTAGAAGCAGCTGCAGAAGGCATCACACAACACTGCCGAAATGTTTGCAGCTTAAATAGCATATATTTATTCCATACATGTTCCTCATTTATTACAGACATGAAAAAAGTTTCACGACATTGTGCAAAAGCCAATGCATAGGGAAAAAGCACTTGTAAAATGACAATGTCACTTCCTAGCACTGCGAAATTGCCACCAAGTGAAGCACAGTGCTAAGACTTGCATTACTTAGTATCGCAACCATACATACTTGCAGTAAAAGTTCCCTTTGGACTAATGTGCAAGACACAGTTGAAGGTACCATGAAAAAACAAACAGAAAAAAACATGTAGTATACCGGAAGCAAACATTAAAATAACTGATTTAATAAAAGTGAATTTGGATTGCTGCCACAAACAGTCCACTTTTCGACACTAAACATGCTTCTAATAGCAGTCAACCCTCTCGGTTTCCGCCATGCATCCTCCAAGCAAGTCGGGGCTCACAAAAGCATGTTACAAAAATGAAGCAATACTTAATTCTTAATATTTATTTTTAATATGCTCCTCACTGTCATTACACAGCATCCAGCCATGGCCTATTAAACTTTCATGCCACCACAACAGCAGCATAACTGACAAAAGGCATCTTGAATTTTGTTTCAAGCAGCTGCTTTTGTCCACCAATGCAACAAAGCTATGCTGTCTTTGCCAAGGCCGAGAGCACAAGTGGCACGTGGTTAGCAACCAATGAGTAGAACAACCAGTAGACATAAAGCAAGAGCTCAGGCCACTTAAACCTGCAAGCGTTATCTTCTGTTCCTTTCATACCGTTCAGTTTTTGCAGTTTCAATTCATCCATCACGGCCATGGTCACTGAACAAGGCAAGCCACCTTCAATCAACCTGCCAATATGAGCCATAAAGCTATCATGAATTTTGTGAACAAATACTTTTTAACCGCCGTCTTAGGACACATTGCATCTGCTAATCATGGTGAAATGAATGTACTTCAGAAATTCATAGAACATGTTTACTGATAAAAAAAACATTCAATATATGTGAACGCACAGTACATTGTTGCAATTCCCTCATTAACCTCGTTGTACAAAAATTGACAAACTAACAAAAAAGAAAAAAATTCACAGCGATTACAACACTGCAACACTACAACAGAAGTTCATGTAATTTTTAAAGGAAATATTACAAGTTTGAAAGTATTAATAATTAATAAAACCATTCAATCTTTGGAGGGAAGTCAACTTATCTCTTAGCAAAGTACATTTGTCTTATTTCTAGCCATACAGTCTGGAGCAAAAGCATATGCATTTCACTACACTGTAAATGTTTTTGAGAACACCTGAGACTCGGGCTGCTGCACGTCACTCAACATGGCACTGCCACTCAACAGTTCTTGATGTTACTGTGCCACCCACATATTTGTCTTTAAGCTTCCAGGCTTCTCTATATGAACCTTTATTAAGCCAGTCTAATAATATGCCAAATAAAGTAAACATGCACCAGTGCAACTCCAACAACTGCATATCAATGTCTCAATTATCCGAACACATTGAACTATTCAAGATAAACAAAATATGTGGCTTGCTCAAGTAAAACCTGCATTTCATTATATGTACATACAAATAAAATACACACCACCACCATATGTGTGTTGATGTGGATAGTGGCGTGTGGCGGTGCCAAAGCAAAGTGCGTGAAAAGCCAACTTGAAGTGATGGTGATTGTATGGTAGCACCAAGAAGAGGATTCGTGGTGATGATAATGGAAGAAGACCACCACGTGCCATGAACAAAGAAGTGGCATGAGAGCACGCAGAGCGTGAGAGCGAGCGGCAGCCTCGAACGCAAGCTCGAAAAACGGCGGCTCCAGGCTCGGGTACCGGCGACCGGGTGTCCAGCTACCGTGCGGACCTGGTCGGGGATCCAGTTCGTGGCTGGGCTTTCCTGCGCGCCAGCGGCCTGCTGTGATAGCGGCCTGGTGCAGTGCTTCCTGCTTGGACCGGGACGCCTGAGCTACCAGCCTGCTGAGCGAGCCCGAGGACTGGCGACCGGGCGTCCTGCTACCGTGCGGACCTGGTCGTGGATCCCGCTCGTGGCTCTGCTCTCCTTTGTACCAGCGGCCTGCTGTGATAGCGGCCTGGTGCAGTGCTTCCTGCTGGCCACCGGGGCGCCTGAGCTACCTGTCCGCCGACCGAGCCCGACGTTATAGCGGCCAAGGCGTGACAGGCCAGGCGTTACTGGCCAGCTACAGCAGTGGCCTGGTATTCTACCGGCCTGCTGTTTTCCTCTTGCTTCCACGTCGCGACAAGGTGCGGCGCGACAGCAGCGACGTAGCCACAACGACGCTCCACCGTCACAACCACCGTCACGGGCACCGCAACGACGATGCATACGGGCGAGTGTTGACGCGTGAGTGTTAGGCACGTGTGTTATATGGAAGGACAACTCCCGAACTATAGCCCACGTACGTGTGCATGTAAATAGTCTGTATCGTTTAGCGTGTCTGTATAAAGTCTGTGTTTCGTGTAGCAAGCTCCCGTCTGCCGTGTCATTATTAAACGGATCCTGGGCCCAACTGGAAACCGGCAAGTTTGTCGTTGTTTCCCCATCACAATCTGGCGAGCCTGCCAGGATCCGCCAATAACATCCCAAACGCGGAGACCGGCATTCGGGTGTATACACGCAGCACTAGACGTCCGATATGGATTTAGACAAGTTAGCCGCCACTGCAGCACAGTTAGGCTTGTCTTGCGCCGAACTTCGCGAATGGGTTGAAAAAGAACCGGCTAGGCAGAGGGACGAACGAGCAGCTGAGCTAGAGGCAGCCAAAGCAGCTGCAGAAAGTAAGCGGTTAGCCGACGAAAGGCAGCGACAAATCTTGCAGCTGAAGCTCAAGCTTAAAGAAGGAGCGCAGAGCGAGATATCTGCCCCAGCAGCGCTCGTATCGTCACCAAAGCTACCCTGCTTCAATCCCCACAAGTTACTGCCACTGTTTGATGAACGACGCGACGACCTCCACGCGTATCTGCAGAGGTTTGAACGCGTAGCCACTGGACAGGACGAGGCAGGTTGTAAACTTGCATCCAAGGACAGAAAGGCAATGGATATGAAAGAACTAATCAAGCTAGGCGAGAGCATGGGACTAGAGAAAGCAGAGTTGAGAGACTGGGTGGAACATCAGCGGTCATTGGAGTGTGAGAGGCGTGCTGCTGAAAGAGAAATGGAAAAAGCTCGCCATGCAGTGCAGCTTCAAGCTGAGCGAGTGCGTCATGAAGAAGAGCTATGCGTTCTCAAATTGCAGATCGCAGCTCGTGAAGCGCTCACAAGCGCTACGACTTTCGGCAGCATTACTCCATCCGATGGTGAAGCTGTAAATGGGGTTATTGCCTTGTCTTCCCCGCCTCCCGCAACCAAGTCTTTAGGTTTGAAAACGGGCTATAAAGCGGCTCAAGCTTGCTTGTCGCGTGAGCAAACATTGTATGTTTTGCCTGAACACGAAGCTCGCAACGTTGAAAAAACTAATGTAAGAACTGCCCTAAGCCACAAAGATAAACCACAAGAGTTGAACTTGGACTCACTATCAAAGCAGTCTTTAGGTTTTGATTGCTTGTCGGATTCATGCACTTCAACCGAAGAGGCTGCTGGGCAAACGAAAGTGCATGCGAACCCCGTCCTGCATGACACTAAACAAGACGCAGCCTTGTACTCTGGTATAACCAGCGATAGAGATTGCCAGCAATCTCACCGAGCCAATCTTTCTCAATCTATGACAGTGGACTCACCCATTATGTCAAAGGAAATGCCTAGTAACCAGGCAGTGACTCCAGTGGTACATGACATAAGCGTGATCAACCTATTTCACCAGCGTATACTAGCTGCAGCTTGCCAGGTGAACCCAAGATCCAACAAGAAATCACCTGTCAGACATACGGAAGCGCGTACTCACTCACCTTCAAATGTGAACAGAGACGACCAGACGAATGTTCCGAACCTTCCACTGAATCATGAGAAAGTTAACTCAGGGAATTCAACAGCCCATTTGCATTCTAAGATCCCAACAAGATTAGGGATACCAGACAATAGTTTTGTGCAAGCATATACCAGGCACATAGGAGTGGGTGACCTCACACGACGCCGCACATCTGGCGTTGCATGGCGTGCGCGGTTAACACATGAAAGACCGGTACGTAAGATTGAGACAGACGCGGTTCGGTTAATTTGGGAGCGGGTAACATAACTCACTGTACCTGCACCGGCATGCTGTTTCTGCACTCTGACAAAGATGTGAATGGTTTTTCGTGTTTCTTGGACACTATTATTTTGGGCCATCGTGATTGCCGCGCACACTACTTCAGTTTTTTAATAGAACTTTCCATTTCTTTCGTGAGAACTTTGGCTTGTGTTCCGAAGTCTCAACGTGTTTTGTGATCAGTGTGTGCTCGTAAATTGTTGTGGACCACGAACTTTTCTTGAACGATCTGCACGTGCCTGCACTCATGCACATCTCCTTTGTTGTTTAGAATAGTTGCGGGCAACTATCTTAAGTGGGGGGCCCTTGTGATGATGTGGATAGTGGCGTGTGGCGGTGCCAAAGCAAAGTGCGTGAAAAGCCAACTTGAAGTGATGGTGATTGTATGGTAGCACCAAGAAGAGGATTCGTGGTGATGATAATGGAAGAAGACCACCACGTGCCATGAACAAAGAAGTGGCATGAGAGCACGCAGAGCGTGAGAGCGAGCGGCAGCCTCGAACGCAAGCTCGAAAAACGGCGGCTCCAGGCTCGGGTACCGGCGACCGGGTGTCCAGCTACCGTGCGGACCTGGTCGGGGATCCAGTTCGTGGCTGGGCTTTCCTGCGCGCCAGCGGCCTGCTGTGATAGCGGCCTGGTGCAGTGCTTCCTGCTGGCCACCGGGGCGCCTGAGCTACCTGTCCGCCGACCGAGCCCGACGTTATAGCGGCCAAGGCGTGACAGGCCAGGCGTTACTGGCCAGCTACAGCAGTGGCCTGGTATTCTACCGGCCTGCTGTTTTCCTCTTGCTTCCACGTCGCGACAAGGTGCGGCGCGACAGCAGCGACGTAGCCACAACGACGCACCACCGTCACAACCACCGTCACGGGCACCGCAACGACGATGCATACGGGCGAGTGTTGACGCGTGAGTGTTAGGCACGTGTGTTATATGGAAGGACAACTCCCGAACTATAGCCCACGTACGTGTGCATGTAAATAGTCTGTATCGTTTAGCGTGTCTGTATAAAGTCTGTGTTTCGTGTAGCAAGCTCCCGTCTGCCGTGTCATTATTAAACGGATCCTGGGCCCAACTGGAAACCGGCAAGTTTGTCGTTGTTTCCCCATCACAATATGTCTGTCATGCTTTGCCGAAGCATTTGCTGGCTATCATCATGGTGCACTATAGTAAGTTCGTATTTGTGTACAAGCGATGCCCCACAGATCCTCAGCTGGAGGAAGCACCACCGCAGCAGAAACTGGAAGCGGCTCCACCCAGAGTCGAGGTCAACGAATCCTACGCCGCCCCCAACATCTCGGCCACTGGACAGGGACCGAGGGCCGAAGGTTTGCCCCCTCAAACACATGCGGTGTTGGCCTGTCTTTTGTAGAAACTAAACTATCTTCCGCCACCAACGAAAGAGCATTTCTTTCACAGACGGGACTCAACCCCGTAGGAAACACTGTAAATGAGGCAGGAGGTGCGAAGCGGATAAGTTTTCGTAGTTAAGGCAATGGCTAGAGGAGGGTTTCACAGTGCCATCAAGCCTTTCTCAGGCAAATCATGAGCATCGTGGATCCAGTGTCATTTTTACTTCGTGGCAAATGACATCAGTGATGAAGTGGGCACTTCTCCTCGTGCTTTGTGGGGCCGATGCTTTCAAGACTGTGTGCAGGCTCGTCGCGCCGAAGACCCAAGGAGAAATCTTCAATGATTTAGAACTTCTCCGGCAGCACTTCGAACCCAGGCCATTCGAGCTTTACAGCCGGTACGTGTTTCTAAGACGCCACGAAAGGCCGGATCAGTCAATCAGCAGCTAGGTTGTAGCCCTTAAAAGCATGACAGTCAACTGCAACTTTGGAGTGCTGCCAACGGCTGCAACATCGACTATGTCACCCGACAGCCAAACGACCGCTTCAGTAGCGAACCCAACTATGCTTCTACAAGATGTGATGCTCCGCAACAGCTTCGTCTGGTGCATCCGGGACAAACATCTTTAGCAGATACTATTCGTGGAAAAAGACCTGACATTCCAACAGGCCCTGAATTTAGCCCTTCAGCGGAAAGTGCGTCAAGACATCAGCAAGAAATCAAATGTGTGGTGAACTGAGGGAAAATTACCAGGAGTCACAAATCGAGCAAGGAAGCAAGCATTCATCAGCATGATATTGTCATTGATGTGACGGTTCACACAACCCTGAAACCTGCAAATTCAGGACAGCAGAGTGCCATTTATGCTCCAAAAAAGGTCACATCAAGCATGCCAGCATCTTGAAGAAAAAGAAAAACAAGAAACCACGCTCCGACAAGGAGCAACAGGCGCACAGTGCCAACCTATTACCTGCCAACAAGTCCTCCTACGAGCTACACGCAGCGAGTTAGCGAACACGCAGCCCCAAGTGCCTCTTGGAGTTGAGGGTGAAGGGCAAGAAGTTAAAATTTGAGGTAGACACAGGTGTAGCTTGCGCCTTGATAAACGACGACACGTACCAGAGAACGTGGAACAAAAATGCTCCCCGGCTTTCAAGCAAGCTGCTCGACTTGCGGACATGGTCAGGTGAAGAGCTATGCATCCTGGACTCCACACAAGTTTGCATCGAGTTCAAATAAAAGGACTACAAGCTGCCGTTTCTGTTTATGAAGGGCACGGAGTGCAGCCTTCTAGGAAGAAACTTGTCTTTGGCACTTCATTTTCAGGTGAAAGGAATCAACCACGTTGGAGAGCCAGCACTAGAGATTACAGAGGTCCTCGGACGGCACCCAGATGCATTCACGGAAGACTTCCACAGCTGCACAGGTCCTTTTATTCACCTGGATCTCGAAGACGGCGCGATAGTGAAGTTCTGCGAGGCTCGTTCGGTTCCACTGGCGCTGCAAGGGCCAATGGAATATGAGCTTGATCGTCTACAGCACCAGGGCGTCCTAAAACTAATGCAGCATACTGAATGGGTTAACCCATTAGTTCTCGTTTGGAATAACGGCAGTACACTCCATGTCTGTGGCGATTACAGAAGTACTGCTAACGGAGCAACAAAGAAGGCGTCATACTTGCTACGAACTACAGGTGAAATGTTTGCAAACCTACGTGGTGGAACCCTGTTCTCTACGTTGCATCTATATCAATCATATCAACTGAAAGGCGACGATGAAACAGCAGCACTATTTACAGTCAACTCTACAAAAGGACTATTCAAGATGAAATGCCTCTCGTACGGAATTCCTACCACAACAGCTATCTTTCCACACAAGCTGGAGACAATGTTGGCAGGAATTCCAGGGGCATCAGTCACTGGGAAAGGCACAAATGAGCACGTAGTGTCTGAATCAGGTTGTGTAGAGGCTAAGCGAGAAAGGCCTGCACCTCAAGAAAGACAAGTGCTCCTTCTTAATCATGTCAGTCGAGTTTCTGTGAAACCGAAGTGATGGTACTGGTGTTCGCACCACTGAGAAAAAGGAGGCTATACTTGAAGTGCCCAAACCATCTGCCAGGACATTGCTAAGAGCTTTTCTGGGCCTTATTTAATTTTTTGCAACTGATTTTTAGAGAAAAGAGCGATGGTCGCTGTGAAATTGTATAGGCTCCTAGAGAATAACATGCTCTGGAAGTGGCAGAGCAAGCATCAAGCCGCTTTCGAGGCACTTAAAGAGATTATCTGCACATCTACAATACTCGTTCACTACGAGATGAATCAGTTTGTTTTGTCCGTGGACTTATCGCCGTAAGGCGTCGATAACGTCCTCACTCAGGAACGCTTTTGGCCGAGAGGCACCTATTGCATTCGCATTGCGAACATTGGGAAGCGACAAAAATACCTACTCGCGGCTTGACAAAGAAGGTTTGAAAGTAATCTATGGCACCAGTCATTTTCATTAGTACATCGCTGGCCAGCACATGACCATAACAACAGATCACCAGCAGTTGATTAGAATCATGGGTGAAACAAAGCAAGTACCCCGAGTCCTTGCACAGAGGATGACTCGATGGTTGCCTTGAACTAGCAACATACAAGTCGGTGTACAGGCCTGGCCGACTGCACCAAAATGCAGACACTCTCAGCAGACTTCCTCTATTGGCACAAGTTGAGCCGCCGGGAGACATGCTCGTTTTGGCTACCACAACCAGCTTTGAGCTTTCATCGCGTCAACTCACACAAATGACTTAAGAGGACTCTCTTTTGTTCCGAGTGCTGGAGGCTGTCTCAAACAACGAAGTGCACAAGCTGGCAAAGGAACAGTTTTCATCGTACAGGAAGCCAGGGACAGCTTTCAATGCAAGAGGAGTGCCTTGTTAGAGGCTCTAGGGAGGTAATTCCAACAAATGCGAGAGATGACCTTCTTGAACTCGCACATGCAAACCACCATGGAATTATGGCCATGAAGGCATGCGCACGAAGTTCCTTTTGGGCGCCAGGCGTTGACAAGACATCGAAAGATCCACTAAAAGCTGTGCAACTTGTTAACACCAAAGACCACCAACTAGGGCACTGGTCCCCGAATAGGAATGCGCAAAAATGCCTTGGGACACATTTAACACAGACTTCGTTGGCCCTTTAGAAGGCAGAATGCTGTTAATTGTGGACACATACAGCAAATGATGGGAAGTGTGCTCCGTCCACAGTCTGCCACATTGATTGAAGACATCCGGAACCTTTTTTTGCACCATTTGGGATCACCCACGGAGCAAGTTCACCATAATGGTCAAGCAGAAAGGATTGTTTTTGAAACAAAACAGGCACTGGCCAAAAACAAGGATGAGACATTTGTGTGCAAGCTGGTCCGGTACTTGCTAAAGTGGGCAAAAACGCCAGCTACACATTCAGCCCAACACAAGAACAAAAGTCATACATGCTGCAACAGGGACACAGTGTAGAGAGCACTCGCTGCTGGAGGAAGCTCCACCAGTGCGGCAGAAATGAGAAGCGACCCCAGCCCGAGTCAAGTTCCAAGAATCCTGGGAGGAATGATGATTGTTGGAGTTTAGTGGCGCAAGGGCCAGGTATGGCCAAAGAGCGCCATGACAGTATTAGTTCGCGCAAGACGATGGTAATGGCTTGTTAGTGGTAGATGAATAGGGAATTACATGAACATTAGATGTGGCATGGCTGTAAAGGGGCCTAAAATCAGTCGCTGTAAAGTGCGTAAAATTTATAAGTAATAAGATTATGGCAATGAGTGATTATGTGTACTATGGACATGAACAATGCATTGCGAAAGAATGATACGAGTTACAAAAAATTAAAGATACAAGAATTGGCCATAAGCACAAGTGCCTAAACAGAGCCCTTGAAACACAAGGGCCTGGAGGTATGTGCTATAAAAAGAAAAGAACTATCACAGCAATATCCTCTGGAGAGGATGTGCTATGAACTTATTGGGCTAATAACATGTAGCACAACATCTTTCAAGAAAGCAAGGACTGCGTTGGTGCTAAAAAGTGGTTCTTTACCGAGAAAAATAGCGGGATGCAGAAGGACACAATAGCGATATGCGAGAGGAAAATGTTTCTTTCTTTCTCTTTCGGCTTCCCGACACTCCAAGAGGACGTGGAGGACGGTGAGCCTGTCGCCACATCTACCACATGTTGGAGGATCATTTCCATTCAATAGAAAATTGTGAGTACCATATGTGTGTCCCATTCTGAGACGACAGAATAGGACATCAGTTCGTCGTGTTTTAGTTGTACAGGGCCAGAAACCTAACTGTGGCTTAATCAAGTGGAGCTTATTAGTTGTTTCAGCGTCCCACAGACGCTGCCAGTGGCCTCGCAGTTTCCTTCGCAAAAAAGGCTTCAGATCTGTGGAGGAAATAGCAACGGCAGGATTAATAGCTTGCGATGTAGTTGATGTGGCCAACTGGTCTGCTAGCACATTGCCCTCGATGCCTCTATGGCCAGGCACCCAGCATATTATTACATGTCTACGAGATTGGTAAATGTTACACAAGAGTGAGTAAAGCTCGATAACAATAGTTTTGTAAAGATGTTAGCGCTTTTACAAGACTCAACGAGTCTGTGAATATTATTGCCTTTTGTAGTTTCAATTTCTCTATATGCTTCACCGCAGACAGTACTGCATAGGCTTCTGCGGTGAAAATGCTTGTTAGGGGGTTTAATACGTCGGATTTTGAAAAAGAGGGGCCAACCGCGGCGTAAGATACGCCAGCATGGGACTTGGATGCGTCGGTATAGAATTCCGAGCACGAGTACTTCGATTGAAGTTCGCGGAAATGCATTGCAATTTCGAGGTCGGGAGCACGCTTTGTGACCTCTACAAAGGATAGATCACATCTATCACCTGCCACTCCCAGGGCGGTGACAGCTTAGCTGGAGGCATTAGGCGATGTTCTAGAAGTGGGACATCCATCTCTTCGCTAAGTTCTCTTACGCGCAGTGAGAAAGGCCGCCTCATAGAGGGTCGATTATAGAAAAGCGTTGAACACTTCAAATCATTAAGGGTTGTAAAACAAGGATGTTCCCGATCGGAGTACACTTTGAGAAAATAGGTGAAGCTGATGTATGTTCTCTGGAGGTGGAGTGACCACTCATTCGATTCTACGTATAAACTTTCGACGGGGCTTGTTCTGAATGCGCCAGTGGCCAGGCGGATACCTAGATGGTGGACGGGGTCTAGCATTTTTAGCGCGTTCGGGGCGGCAGAGTGATATACTACGGCACCATAGTCCAATCGTGACCGAATGAGGCTCTTGTGAAGGTTCATTAAACACTTCCTGTCGGTGCCCCAGGATGTGTGAGATAAAATTTTCAGTAAGTTCATTGTTTTTAGGCATTTCGCCTTTAGATGTTTTATGTGGTTAATGAAAGTAAGCTTAGAGTCAAGTATGATGCCTAAAAATTTGTGTTCTTTGTTCACAGGTATTTGTTGTCCATACATTTCGATAGTTGGATCTGCAACAAGACCTTTCTTCCTGGTTAAATCCTGGGAGGAACTGTGAAGTGTCAAATCCTTGAAAACCACCAACTGATGCTTCGTCAACTGTGGAACAGATGTATCTCTCTTAAGGGACACTGAATACTATCATTCACAAACACCTGATGTTCCGCAATGTCAGTGCACACTGTATTTCAAGACAACTGGCCGTCTTCGAGTGGCACAGACTGCAAACTAGCATAAAGCTTGAAGAATGTTGTGACAGGAAAAGCAACAGGTTTCTTTGCCAGGTCATCACCTATGACAAGATGTGGGTGAATCATTTAACTCTAAAAGTTACAACACTCGCCTAAACAATGAACACATATGGAAGTTTCCCAAATCCAAGGAAGTTTCGAGCAATTCAGTCGGCAGGTGAACTCATGGTGAAGGGTTTTTGCAGCATCATATTTCCTCCCTAGTAGTGAGACCAGCTGAGCAAGTACACTAGTGAACAAGTACAGCTGGGATGTTCTCCAACATGCACACAGTGCACTTGGAAAGAAACGGCCCTGCTTAAATACCATGGGTGTTCTCTTCATCCAGGAAAATATGTGTGCACATACAGTGTACCGCATAATGGGCACTTTACAAATAACTAAACATGTTTCAAAATCCTAAAGAATAAATCGTCCTAGCTTTACGTTTGCGCCCTTTATGCGCTCAACAACAGAATTAGATCAACTGATGCATTAGTCTTTGTGACTTGATTGAGTTTGAGCTTCAGTCCACTGCACCACTTTTGGTGATAGCCATGTATTTGGCTCAGCTGCCCCAGAAAGATGATCATAATTTTTCAGTTACAAGCCTACATTTCATGAAAGTAGATACGGTTAAATTGTAGCAGCCTGCTACAGTTCTACGGACGACACAATTAGGAATTCTTAAATACAACTACTCCACCTTAATAATGACTCTACAACTCACTTTCCAGGGTTTAAATTATAGAAAGTCAATTGTACCTGCAAACTTTAAATATGAAATCAGCTTTCAAAATCCGATTAGTTCTTTTCCACCTTATTAGGTAACTCACACAAATATGATATGTTAACAACATTTAAGAAAACACACTGCAATGTTATGTCACCAACACAAGAAGTGGTTCTCAGATGGAGGTGGATGACTGCACTGCAATATGTGCGGCACATCAAATGCACTGGGTGCAGTGAGAAGCTGCTGGCAGTGAAAGTACATAGTGCCCGAAACAACATAAATGGCTAAGACGTAACAGTACATGCCATTGGACATTTTTACATAAGAAGAGCACGTTTTTGTTGGAACAGAGTACTCAGAGCTGTGAGTTACAATGGGGCCAACCTGACACCTCAAATACTTGCACATTTGTGGGACCAACCTGACACCTCAAATACTTGCACATTTTCTGGAATATCTTGAATTGGTCGTGCTTGTCCAAGAGCACATGTTTGAAAGCACCTCTTATACGTGTGCTCCAGCTCTTTCTTTGCAGACAACAGACAAGACGAAAGTTCCACTTGTGCTGAAGCAGTCCGGTAGGCCTGGTGCATGATGCACCGTTCAGCAATTTGAACAGGCACATGCTTAGCAGCTGTTACAAGCTGGAGTGCCTTACCAATGCCATCTTCAAATGGAAATGTTGAGGTACCCCAAAGAGGGCCAAACATCCTTGCCGACTTTGAAAGATGCAACAACTGATGCATGTGAAATGTCATAGCACTTTCTCCGTACAGCTTTGCAGTCTGCTGAACAAATGCTAAGAGCAATTTTTCAGCGGTACAGATTTCGGCTTCTGTGACACTATCTTTCAACAAAAAAACTGCTTGTGTAAGCAGTGAAAAATGTGCCACGTATGCGTGGGGAAGTATGCTGGACACACATGGCAGACAATAAAAGCCAAGAGCGCCATTCAGCAGCCTTCCAATATGACTGATCCGATAAGGGCCGTCCCGACCTAGAGAAAATTATGGGTGGCCTTACTGAACGTAATCTTGCATCCATAAGCTTTAAGTGCCTGCCTATATACCACGAAGAACCAGTACACGATAGCCACAATTCAGTCACTTGCTTTGTAACGCCTTCCAAAACACAATGCATATAGTCAGGTGGCAGCCCCCAAACAAGATCAAGGCCTTGCAACTTGATAAGAGTTGATGGTCCCTTGATGCCACAGACAGGTTCCCTAAGCTGAGCTGCTTGAACCATTCCTTTGAGCACACCACTGTGAGTCCTGTCAGGGGCATTCTGGCTGTTGAAAGGGTACTTCATTGTGCCTGCAGGTAAAGCATCAATTGTACTAAACATCAGAATGATATCTGCATTTAGAATGTCCAGATGGACACCGCTGTGAAAATATGCAAGATTTTAAAACACTTCAAGTAGTCAAATCATTTAACAGATGGCCCTCATGCAAAATTGATGGCATCTCTCGACGGCACAGCACAAGTGGGGAAAAGGCGTCATGTTGCAAGACTGCGCCCACCGCAAAGAGAAAGAACCTGCCTAGGACCATCGAAGACTTGCGGTTTGCATGAGTCATGCAAAATAGCCCTAACATTTCTAGCGTTCATCTTTTACGCGAACAAAAAGGGTAACGAAACAGAAATTTCAGACGCCAGCTAGAAACGAAGGACAAGTATTTTTTCTTGTACATATGTACCATAAAACAAAAGCAACCAGCATGAGCAGCATTTTATCACAGCCTATTTTGCCAGATTTTCTAGAAGTATACAGTTACTGCTTAAGTAAAATACGATTGATTTAACTACATTATGCATTTCTATGCAAGGAAGCGAACGCTTGCTATTTTTTGTGATTTGTGAACGTGACAAGTTTCTTTGGAACTTACAGTTGCGCGACATCATGAAGTACACTTAATTGAGGTGTGAATGTATACAATGTCAACAGCAGTGCGCTGTAATGTTTCGAGTGGCCCATGAGCATTGAATAAAATTATTTCTATTTTCAAGAAACACAATCACTTCAGTGCAAGTGGTGTTACGGCTATTTCGCATCGTTCGCGAATACCGGCCCTAGGCCGGTTGTTTCAGCTTTGTGATCGGTACAGTCCTATAATATGGTGCACGCATTTTGCGTAAGGTCTACAGTGGCATTGCCATGCAGTTTCTGTTAGATGAGCAACTAAGAGGTCAGCTTCTGTGCCTTGGGCCAAATGCCACTTAGAAAAACACACGTCTGAATGGTAAAAAAATGTCAACTGTCAAATTCCAAGAAGGAATGGAAAACAAGTTAGTGCAATGCAGCTGCTGTGTGTACTGTATCATGAATTCATACGTCTTTATGCTACTGGCCCTGGATGAGAAACATAACTCACCTCAAGGCAGCACTAAAATCACTGTATCCAATTTTTTTTCCTTCCCACCATACAGCAGAAACTTGCAAGTTTTTCAACAATAGAAAAAGTTACAACGAAAAGTGACGTGCGCAAGCTAAACTTCCATAATTAATAGTACTTCAAATAGTTCTGCTGGTTTTCAGCTTTGTATTGCTGTTTTCTAGATTCGGAAATACACCAGTCGGCCAAACTAGAAAATGCAAAAGCTTCAATTCTGCACTTCTTTTACAATATCAGCTGCTAGGGGCACTTTCTGCACAAATGTATGTCAATACATTCAGGCACGCCACTTAACTGCGATCATAGGCTGCTGTCTGCCAATTCCAAACACGATATCATTAAGGTATGAAATGTTTTGTCAGATTCGCAACAAATACTAAAATAATTAGCCTGCAGACCACTGAAAGTGATGACATAATTGCATCATGAAATAGTGTGGAAAGTATGCAGTCAATATAAAATGCATCAGGCATGGTCAGCCAAAGCTGCTGATGCACCAAACAAAACAAAAAGCAGTAAGATAAGTGAATAGCTTTGTTAACTACTGCAAACTTTCCTGTGTAAGTTAAATCCAGTAAGTAGATTTTGACAAGATATTTGGTATTCTTCAAATCTGCAGCACGTACAGTAAAACATGGATGAAAGAAACATGAGACAAAGCTTTTTCGACAGCCTGTGTTTTAGTGTGTGCGGATCACATTCGAAGAATATCAGGATGTATAAGCAAAGAGCCCACATTTATTCTCTCACAGACTTGACAAAAGCCATTCCGATTAATTGCAAAACGTTTAACTGAGCTCACTTACCATCTATAGTCATGCCTTGCTCCAAGCACCAGCTGCACCCAAAGTACCCATTATAATGCTTCCTGTTTAGGATAGCTGCTCTTGCTGGGGAGTCAACACAACAGACAACAACGTGCACTGCTGACTCAATAGTTCTTCCAGAGTGTGACCACACCAGCTTTCCAATGCCGTTGATCTCTTCGACAAACTGCTTCATGAAGCGGTGCATAGGTGGGTGAACATTTGAATACCACACACCTGAAACTAGCACATTTTGCCATCGAGTTAAAACTGGAAGTTCATTAACCATCACTTGAATTGGCCATATGGAGTTTTTGCTCGCATCAAACACAGGTGCTCCATCTGTGTTCATGGTCAAAGTGATGCCGCTCCATGTCATGTTCCTCTGCTTTCTAACACTGCGGTAGAGAATGCCATCCGTGATGTCAGCAAAAACACCTGACACATGAGGAACAGATGCGATCTTCTGCAAATTAGAAAGCAAGGTACTGCCAACCTGTTTTAGCAGCACCAGAAGCTGCTGCTTAATGTTAAATGTCAGAAAAAAACTAGCAGTATTAATTAAATGTTGCAGCCTCTTCTCACTGCCGCAAGAATCACAATTAATGGTGTCTTCGTTTTGGAATCATTGTATCTTCCCAGATATTGATGACAGGTCTGGCAGTATAGGTGGATCCTCAGTGCTTCTTTTCTGTTTTTCCACAGCCTCCTCACAGCATATGTAGTGCATGGCACAACTTTCTCCCCAAGCAGAGCATTTATTAAAGTGAGAAGTCCTTGTAATTGTGCCCACGTAAGGCCTGAGGTAACAACAGATGCCAGTACAAGCAGCAGAGCCTGTGCTTTTGTTGTTGTCTGGTTTGGAAGGTACTCCTCTGAGAGCTTTGTGAAGTACATGTCGAAGTCATCATCTTCAAGGGCTGCATGCTCACTTTCTTCAGTACCATTCTCTGGTTCACTGTCTGCATCACCATTGTGCGCTTCATCCACCTCAGAACCATCATCACTCAACTCGAAGGCAGGACTGAATTCAACACTACTGAAGTTAACTGTATCTTCATACGCAGTGCCTATTTCACTTGCAGCTTCGTTACTGTCTTCTACGTCACTGACATGTGCACTCGTGCTTGCACAAGCATACATTTCTGAAGCAAGGTTAAAGTTCATCTGCCCAGAATTCTCAGCATCATTCTTGCTCGATTCAACGCTACCGAGATTCGTGGAAGGGCTGTTCAGATTTGCCAGGTTCACCTGAAAGAGCAACAAATAAATTTGATCTTCTAGAGATACCAACAACAAAACAAGTGTGACATTCACAAGAAACATACATAGGGCATACTCAGGCAACGGTGAGATTATCCCTCTTGCGCAAAGCCAGATCACTAATGAAACAATAGCGCAAAAAAGGACTGTGTTGTTCTCTCTCTCTCTCTCTCTCTCTCTCTCTATATATATATATATATATATATATATATATATATATATATTGAATTGAATTATGGGTGTGACAGTGCATGTCTCATGTGTCAGTTTCGTAATGGTGCAGGAACGTTCAGGGGTCTCTCAGTTTATCTTAACAAATAGCAATGTTTGCAAAAATTTTACCGAGGTTTACCAACTGTCTCGGGTAATGAACAGGACCCTGATAAAATGTGCTCCCTAGGGAGTCTGCTATTCTACAATCAGCCATTTCTGGCTGTGTTCTTTTGCAAGCACCCTGCCTTATATATAGAAGTAGTGTTGGCAACTATTTGGCACGGTGTTGTAGGTCAGCTTAGGTACCACTATTAGAGGGAACACACAAGCATGTGGCTGCTGTTCCGCAAGGTGCCATTTGCTGCCGCCCACATGGCACAGGCACTGAATGCTGCTGGGGCAGTACGCTCCGTGCTTTGTCTGTAACTGCACCGCCCAGTGCATGGTAGTAGCAGACGACACATGGAGCACACAACCTCAGTGGCTTTCTGCACCAAGCGGGTGCCAGGCACCGGCAGATGGTACCTCATGGAGTATAGGTCATGTGCTCGCTTCTACCCTCTTACAATGGTCTATCCTGTGTGTTGCATTGTTCCAGGCTAACAAAGATCACTGCTGCTACACATGAATGATAACACTCATGTTATGGTACGTTGTTTCTTTGTGGGGTCTTCATCATGCAAACAAAGATTTAACTATTTTACATCATCTTTAGACCCACTGCTACTAGTAATGACTAATCAATAATCTTAGGACACGGCAGAAATGCAAGTGTTGCATTTCTGCAGGACCCAGCTACCAGAGCACCTAACATCTTTACAGTAAGAAGATGCACAACCTTAAAGTGATCTTTATAAGACTCTACACTATCGAACGGAACTCTTCGTTTCAGATTTTTGAATTTTAAAAATATATTTTACAACCTTATAGACTGCACACACTGCTTTTATTGTGTTGGCTATGGTGAGCTTTGTTTTGGTTCACGACCACTTCGGTTTGTGAACAGTCAAGGAATGAATTAAGTGAGTGAACTGAGTTACGCTGTATATTTACGGATATTGCTTTTTATTCAGGAGTACAGCTTTTAGATCCTGTACTAGCCTTGTCAAGTCACCAAACTATCACCAACAGCATGCTAAATCTATCATATCCTGCCACACAAATCTAAGAAACTGTCCAAACACCTCAAGCCCGCAACTCAAGCCACCCTCATTCTTCTTTTTTTTTGATAAGGCGATGTTGGAGGACTAGAAATATATTTCGCCTGACAGCTAGTGTACTCCTATCCTGCCAACTTTAGGAGCAACATCAAACAAATTATGCCCTTAAAGGGGCCCTGAACCAACCCTCGGGTTACGTGAAATAGCATAGTCCGCGGGTAGCATAGGCTGCTGTGAACATCTCAGACAAGTTGAGCTGTCGTACAGTGTGCGTGGAGTTCGCAAGTGGAGCGCTGTCACCTTTTTCTCAAACACTCTCGTTTCTACAGAAGTCATGATTCTCACTCTCTTCTGTGTGCTTTATTACGTAATAATTAAAGCACATTCCAATGCATGGCTGCTATTGGTCGCTGTGGTCGACTACACCGCGTCCGCCGCGGGGTGCTGCCACGAGTCCACTGGCTGCGCAGTGTGGACGATCGCATTTGGCTTACGTTTGAAGCGCCGTAGGCACCAAAATCTGAATTCGTGGCGTCTACGTTTACTCGCTGTGGACAATCGCATTTGGCTTACGTTTAGTGCGTCGTAGACACCAAAATCGGAAGGCTTGGCGTCTATGTTAACATTCAAAATGAAATTTGAACTCCGCGCCACGGTGATATTACCAAGGTGCAGAGTTGTGGCTCCGCCCCACTCCCCTGTAGCCTTCGAAGGGCAAGGCATTGCAGGAGGAAGGGGAGCACAGTGGAGGCCATGTTTGATTGCCAATAACTCCGCTTCTACTGAACCCATTGAAGTACTTTCTGCGGCAGAGTATCTCTGAAATAGCATATTTTCACTTCAATTGTCTTTCTCCACTTCGACAGGGCCCCTTTAAACAAGACGTTTTAGGTACTAATGAATAAATGCGTCTTGTATCAAGCCATACCCAACTTTTCGGTCTGATCCAAATGAGAAACGAATCCTGTGTTATGTGTCAGAGTCTGTGCTGCATAATGGAAGAGAGGGTGTGCAAGTGAAGCACTAGTTCTCGGAGATGGTGGCAAATTTGTCACTGCATTACCAAGTGGTAGAACTCCCAAACACAGCTCTTCATTATTTTGGATCAAAGTCAACGAAAAGGCTCAAGAAAGACATAAGGCCTCTTCAGATGACATTTCAGTAAAAGCAGCATAGTTGATACAGACTGCATAGGCCAAGATGAAAAAAAGTGAGACCCTCAGCATTACGGCATGCACCAGATGTTATGCTGACAGCCAATGACGTGTCGAGAAGTGCTGCCAATTAACAAAGTATTGCTTCTTGTAGCAATTCCCTTTGCTGTCTTTGTTTTGTTCCACAAGCGTCATCACACCCTTCCTGCACTGCAGCAACAAACACATACGTGAAGGGGAAATCCACTAACATAACTGCCTATATGTAGCTAGCTATTGTTCTGTGTGTAAAAAATTAACCTATGCAGATGCAATACTCATGTGACCAAGTGATCAACTCTGCACGCTGTTTCTCCGACTCACAGTGAATAATGCTCCTTCATGAACCAGTCTTTCTCTGGGTTATTGAAATACAAGTGTCGCAATGTCTGTGCATGCTTCATCTCACAAAAATCAATTTCAAGACTTTACAGACACCTAACACTGCATGAGAAGAAGTAAAAGATGCTGCCAGAAGTTGCACAAAACATTTACCACATTCAGCACAGCACATTAGGGTGCGTATCACTAAACTGCTAAAATTGAAATACCGTTATCGAATGCTCAAGGATGTTCATGTTTTGCAGTCACAAATAATTACACTGCCTCCAAACAAGTCAGAAAAATGGCATAACTCTATATCAGTAAAAACTTATTTAAAAAATTTTGGACCAAGCTGGAGGCTTGAGCAGTTGGTTATTCATAATCAATACCACGTACAGCGCGAAGGACTGAGAGAGACTAAGACACAGCGCAGTGTGGGTCGTCTCAGTTCCCTTCCTTCGCTCTGTACGTGGTTACAATTTGAAATTTAGAAACAATACAGTAGCTACACAATTATGACATCTCCTGCACTTCGTTCTGCGACAAAACTGTGATTTCTAAAGTAATTCGCAGTGGTAACCGTGACCTGATCGAGGTATGTCGTAACCGAACCTCCTTGGTTGTAACCAACGTTGGTTGTAACTGCACTCGGAAGACAAGTGCGCGTCACGATCGAGTGCTAGCACGAAAGAATTCCCGCTTTCCCCGCGTCATCACCGATCAATACTCGAGGCAGCACTCAAGACTGCGCGTTCCTTGGACAGATGGCTCAGGAAGCACACCGGCGGCTTTGACGCGTTGCCCGTCATGCTGTAAAACTCATATCTGATTTCTGTCATTCACAGTATGGAATACACAAAGTTACAATAATGACACGTACCTGACTTGCAGCAGTGGATGACCTTGCTCTTTTCAGCACGTACTCTTGAGTTTGCCGTGGCACCTGAACGTTCGAATTCGGCTGCAGGTACTGCCTATAACGCTTCCGCTGAGTTTGGGACATTGTGAAGTTCGAAGCCTAAATTTTTCGCTGGGGCGAACACTGCGAGGCATTCCAATGTGACTGTACGGACTATATTAATATAAAGGCGTAAGCAATACCTAGGACGCGATCACGTTGTCAGCTGTACGCTTTTAGTGAGCTTCAGTCATAGAATAAAGAACCAACAGGGCTTCACTAAGCTTCAGCTTGGCCGCTTTGGCCCGCATGGCGTCGCCACTTGGTTCGCCGCTTGGTTCAGCCTCGCCACCTCGCGTCAAATTCATGTCAAATTAAAACGATTGTAAAGATTATTGTGTCACTAAAAGTGCAAAATAAAATGTTTTAATTTATTTCTTCGGCCGTGATTACAGCCAAGCACCTCATACGCAAGGATGTCATTGCTTAAATGCGACTCGGAGCGAGCACATCGGCCGCCGTGAAAGCTTGCAACGTGGCTGAAAGCCGTGAAAGCATTAACAAAAATTACGAACTGATAAGGTCTTTGTTTATTTTAAATAACCTGACGAATAAAAGATAAATAAATAAAAGGCATACACGTCAAGAAACAAGGAATGCACACATATACAGGGTCCTGAATATTTCGCGGTGCCTGTTCGAAAAAAGATTTTGCGCTCACCGCTGCACTGTTCTTGCTCAAATTTTGCAGAACGACCGAATTTTGAGGTCCGCATCGTTTAGTATAACACTTATTACAGTTAATTGCTTGGTTTTTAAGAAAAAAGTGCAAGTTTACCTTCACTTATGGGGATGCGAGCTGCTGCAGCGACAACTTGTGTCGCCGCCTGCCGGCAGCTCCAGAATACAGTCGGTCAGGGCTGTTTGCCGCGTGTTGCGAGCTCCAGGAACGCGCGGCAGACCTCTCTGACCGACAGCTTTCAGCTTAGAACGACAGAAAGCTGAGCTAGTTGGTAAGGATTCATAATGCATAAAGGTAAGGTGTGTAGACACGGACACAAGAAATACAGGAACGCCACTTTCTGCAGCTGCCGGCAGGCCAGCGACACAAGTTTAAGCTAGCGCCGTCGCTGCATAAGCTCGTATCCCCATAAGTGAAGGCAAATTCGCACTTTTTTCCTTAAAAACAGGCAATTAACTATGCTAAGTGTTATACTAAACGAAGGGGACCCCCAAATTCGATCGTTCTGCAAAATATGAGCAAGAACAGCGCAGCAGTGAGCGCAAAATCTTTTTTCGAACAGGCACCGCGAAATATTAATTCAGGACCCTGTATGATTGAGTGATTGATTGATT
Source organism: Dermacentor silvarum (assembly GCF_013339745.2). Taxonomy (NCBI): domain Eukaryota; kingdom Metazoa; phylum Arthropoda; class Arachnida; order Ixodida; family Ixodidae; genus Dermacentor; species Dermacentor silvarum. Next base: position 363,395,652 of record NC_051154.1, read on the forward strand.
AAATAAATGTTTTGGCTTATGGGATGGCGAAAGGTAAAATGTGCTTTGTGTTTCTGTTTCTTTGTAAGTCTAATTTTGCAGCACAACATGCCATCTAAACAAACTCGTGCAACACGACAACGGAGAAGATGGTTTTCGAATATCGCAACGGCGAAGATACTATATCTCAGTTTTACTCTTACTTGCTCGTGAATTAAGAAGCACACACATGCCAGACAAGGAAATGGCTAGATGAATTTTTGTAACTTGTGTGATTACTTCGTGATCCAACCATGATCGACGTCATTGCATATTTTAGTGGTAATTTTTACAACATGCACCTTCGTGTTGCGGAACATTTGTAAAAGCGGCGCGTTCAGTAAACCACGTCGTACCTATGTAGCCAAGGAACTGAGTGGCGTTGCAAAAGTCGCGGGCAGCTTTTTTCGTTGAGGGTTGCTCTTTTCGTCGCGACGATAGAATGGATTTTTGACACTTAGGTATACTGCTCCAGGAGGGCACATATGTAACCGGCAAACGGAAACCTTAGGAAAACACCTGACAATATATAAAGCAGGCAGCGCAGCATCTCTAGGGCGCCCAAGGGGCAGTGGAGGGATCAAAGCTGGAAGCTGCTTGGGGTGCAGCTGTTGCTTCTAGATGAATTACTTCTGTATGATTGGGGTTCTTGAGAAATGTAGTGTTTATGATCTTTATTTGAGCGCCAATGTGTCGCACGCCGCTTCGGTGCAATTACAACGAAGCTTAATCCCTCTTTGGATGATCATATTTATGTATACGTCATGGGGAGCGGCATTCCTTTAATGATTTGCGGCAGAAAGTGTGTTCATATATGGAGTTGTTCAACCCTATACGTTAGCGATGCGTATGTTGCATTACTGCGACATGAAAAGTTTTTTTTTCTGTAAGCCGCACTGACCGGGCGCTCTTGGCCTTCACACGTATATATATATATATATATATATATATATATATATATATATATCTTATTTTCGCAGAATATCGCTCCCAATGGTCTTTCGGGCTCATAAATGCGGTCAGCTGCTTGACAATGCTTGACATCGCGATGAACCTAACGTGCACGCAGGCAGAGAAGTTACAACGCAAACGCTCACTTCAAAAACTGTTTTTGATTACTGCAGGTCACGCGCACATGTGCATCTGGGACATGCACATCTGTGTTGTGTGAGTTTGCGTACGCTGAAAATTTACTGCGCTCAGATAAATCTGATCAGGCCACTCTACAAGACACGATGCGCAAAATGAATGAACGCGAACGATCAAAGCCAAATTCATAATTCCCCTCAAATGAGTTATGAGGTCATTTTATGAATGCCTAATGCAGTTCTCAAAATTTCTTATCAGTAAGCTTCTGTACAACTGTACAACTTTGTGCCTTTCACATGCTGCTGTTGTACAGCATTGCTTTAGTATTTTTCTGTTAATTGTTTTGGGTTATGGCTGTGGTGCTGTCGAAGTCGCATGCGAATCCACATCCATAGAATCCACAGCCATAGCCAGAGCTGTCATCTTGGCGAGAACTGCGTTGCATTGTATTGCGCCGTGTACAGTACCTAGCTCGAGATGCTCGTTTTCATAGAATATGAAGTGGACATGACCACTGCGGTTGTCAAGCACACCGCAGTGCAGAACTTTAATCCCCAGAATGTCGCGGATTTTGATCCAATTGTCCCCTATGACGTGTAGTGGAACGGCGACGAGACCACGGCGGGAGGCTACTACAAGGCCAGAGTGCTGCACATGGCTGGTAAGTTCAACTCATTCGTTATTAAGCACACCTTAAAGTTTACACCACGCACCCTTCGAACGATTTAATCTTCACCGGCGTGTGCTTTGTTCCACTGATTGTGCAGTAGGTAGCAAATGGCCGGCGTGTTACGTGACTTTTGGGTTTAGGCCCGGCTGCACACCACTCTGCCCGAGAGGTATCCCTCCTTTGATTGGAGTCTCGGGCAAACTGCAACATGTCTGGAAGCGTCGTCGTTACGGAATGGGGATGGGGTGCAGCACGCCCTGCCTCGGGCGCACAAGGTGGACACCGCCTCGCAGGACGAGCCATTTACACAAATATGTGCTTTTGCCAGTTATCAGCAGAATTTTGGTTTTAATTTTTGGCCTAAATGTTCAATGGCTGCATATTTAGTCTGATGGAATGACATATGCCACAAGAGAGATTACCTGACCGCTGCATGAACGCAGTGGACGTGGGAGCCACGCTTGCAAATGCTTCGCATTCATGAAAGGATGAAACGAGTGATGCCAGGGGGAGGAGACCAGAGGAATTGATATGCTGGCCTGATTTGTTGTTATGACGCTTTAGTGTTTGCTACCAAACATTGCTGCCTTTCAGAAGTGTCAGCTTTGTAATGCTTTGTTTAATGCAATACAGAAACTGAAGAAGATATGGCGTTACACACATCGAAAAGACTCAGAAAGCCTGTTGTGTCATTAGAAAAGGGCAAGAAGAGGACCAAAGGAAAGGTATGGCAACTGATAGTTGACAAGATTTTAGTTAGATATGTTACTGACTTGTGTCATGGGGCTGTGTTGTTTTTTTATATGCAGGAAAATGGGGTTACATGCTAGCATTTGTTACGCAAGTTAGGCTTGTTGAATGCCTTACAAGAACATTGCGGCTCCGTGCAATGTAAATGAGCTCTGCAGAGGACACAATGTAGGGGATATATTACATTTTCTAGTGCTCTATTTCTCATGACTGTCGGCATAGATAAGCAAAAACCCAACAGCTAGTCTTTAGTGTTGTCTGACATCTGCTTCCTTGCGCCTTGTTCATTTTCATCAAAGATTTCTCAGTATACAGTAATTAACGCATTGTGCAGTGTTACCTCAATTCATGAATGCTCTTGCTCGCGAACAGCAGCATGTGCAAAATTTTATCTCTGTTGACGAAGTCTGCAACATGTGAAGAAAAGCACCCCTCAAGAGTATGGCCTCTAGAAATTAAGCTAGTCTCTTGTCTACTGCCTCTGAGTTTGTCCATGTTGCAGTACACTCCTAGTTGTATTTATTTGCAGCATTGGTACGGCTTAGTTGGCCAGCTTCGGCACAAGGTGATGTTGACCAGGCTCTTGACATGGTCATCCGAAGGGAAGGGATTCACCCAGGTCACGGGATCGAATCCCTGCCACGGTGGCCACATTTTGATGGGGGCGAAATGTGAAAACACCTGTCTACTTAGATTTAGGTGCAGATTAAAGAACCCCAGGTGGTCCAAATTTCCGGAGTCTCCCACTACGGCGTTCCTCATAATCAGATCGTGGTTTTCGTACGTAAAACCCCATAATTAAAATTTTTAAACGAATTCGCCCAATGAGAGCTGTAGGTAACGTACACCTTAAAGAAGCACTGGGAATAAAATCGGACAGAAGCATCAACCGATCAGCAGTCAAGATAAGCAAAATACGTTTCGAGTATTGGTGGAAAAAAAGCAAGGAACAGATTGACATGACCGATTCCATGATCCTTTTTGTGGGGTGATTGCTCTACTAACTGAGCTAACTAGGTGGCTAGCATGTGGAAGTGCGAAAGCAAGTTAATCGGTAAATGATCTTACAAACCCCTCAGTGCAGAAATTTCCAACAGGAACACAAACACAGACAGAGCAAGTGTTGAATGTTCTTAAATGATAATTTGAAACGAAACTTTGCAGCTGAAAAAAATTCAAGTTGGCTTGGGATTTGAACCTGGGAGCTGGACGAATTTTTCTTCAACTGCGAAGTTTTTTTTAAAAACTATCATAAGGCATGCTTTGTGCCTGTACTGTGTATGTTTTCGTTTTTGGGAATTTACACTAAGGGACTTTTTAAAAGGAGTTCTGTAGTGTTCTCGCCATGTTCCTAAAACTTTTTGCAACGTTTGCAATTGGCCAGCTGCAAACCTTTGGTCACTCATCGGAGCCCAGTAAGGAGCATTTTTCTCTGTGGCAGTTCATTGAATCTTTCAGAAGATAATGTGAGTGGCCATTGCACTTTGTATCTTCAGTAACCACTGTTGCCCCAGCTCCAAGTAGCCAGCCACATTCGACTGACTACTTGTCGGAGCCGAGTAAGAATAATTTTTTTCCTCTGTGACAATTCACTGAATCTTTCACAACCTAATTTGAGCTGTCTTAGCAATTCTGTCATCGGGCATTATTCCTGCTGCAGGTACAAGTTGCCGACCTCGAAATTCTTATATGGTGCCCTTATGTGCAACTCCAGAGCCAGGTAGGGAGATATTTTTTGTGTGGCTCATATTGTCTTCAAACTGCACTTCCATGTCTGTGCTCATTTTATTGTGTAATTTTTACAGGAATTATAACTGCCATGGCACCTATGGCAGCTTTGTCACATGAGCAAAGTAAGAGTATATTTTTTGTACAGCACTGTTCAGTATCGCGAACCCATTTTTTCCTAGTTGTGCAGTACTTCGCACTCACTGATATTTGCTCATGCTCAGCAGTGCTTACTCAATGCCATTCCCTCAAGATTCATTTGTGCCCACAGGCACTCATCATCATAAGTTTGCAATTTGCACTTTTTCACATTTGCTCTTAGGAAGTCACTGATGCCTACTCATGCTAACATTGATTCATGCCCAGTCATGTCAGAAATTTCGAGAGATCGAAGCGGATTGTATATTTCACTTTCTTTTTTCTTGACTAAATAGGTATGGTGGGCACACCATTCAAAAGCATGCAAGTCAAGTTTGTTTTTGACAGAACCTAGCAATTTACCAGATAAAAGCTACCAAAGACCACCTGGTAAAGGCTACATTTTCATGCGGAGAGCTTTTTCTCAAATTTGAAAGTATCTGTGAAGCAACATAAATGGAACATGAGACACGCAACTATTTTTGGCATTTACAAACGTATAGGAAATAGGTTGTATGGATTCCAATTTTATGAGAAAAAAAGCCTTCTAAATATTTGAGAAATGCTACATTTTCCAATATTGTAAAACCGATTTCATCGTTAATTTTTCAGTGCCTGAAGATGGCTATTGCAGCAATCGAAAATATGATGCCGAGTGACTTTGGTAGGAAAATGTTTTGTTTTACCTTAATTGTAGTTAGGGGTGTGCTAATATTCTGAACTTTCAAATAACGAATCGAATATTGCCCTAATTGACTCGGTCTTTGAATCAAATAGTCCTTATTCGTAAATGCGAATGTTTTTTAATACTTTTCAAGTGCATCAAAATGTCAACTACATCCTATTAAACATAAAATTGGAGCAAAAGTATAGTAAGTTTTCACCCCCCAGGCATAGGATGGACAAAGCATACGAACTTGCATAGTAGAGCAGGCTTTGTCGCTGAGGTAGCCACACTTTACAGGCTATACAACGATGATATGCACGCTCTGAAGAGTCCTGTGCATGCGAAAATAGTGCTTGTTTGCTCCTAATACTCCATTTGTGCATTTAATAAATGCTTCATAACATGTGTTATGATGGAAACTTGCTAACTTTAAAGATACTAGAATGTGAACATTGATTTACATTAATTGTGACAATGACTTCATTATGCACAAACTACTCAAAAACTATTCGGTTCGATTCGCTCTGGCACGATTCGATTCGTATTTGACTCAGTCTCAAAAATCACTGTTTGCACAGCCCTAATTGTAGTGTGTGGTCCCTGTAATGTTTCTCATTAAACTGCATGCAATGGTGCACACAGAATTGACAGTACAATGCCGTGGTGATTTCCTGTGTGGTGAGAACGCTAAGTCGTGGCAGGGTGTCATGCTTACAGTCAGGCTATTAATGTTACGGGTACTTAGCCAGTTGAAGTGGTTGAATTTGCGAGTAGGATGTGAGCCCAGCAAGAATTTTATGAGGGTGGTGTGGGTTCAAAGTGGTGAAGTGGCCCTCTGACAAAATATGTCCTTTCAGATCCGAGCCAGTTCGGCTTAGTACATTTGCATCTGGACAAGTTGATATTGCAACTTTGACCACTCGAAGCATGCGTGATGCCATAGAAATAAGTCTGACATCCATATAAACGCTGCCTTGCACGTAGTGGTTTAGAAGTTGTATCATCTTTTCTGCTCAGCAGGATCAGGACTTCAGTTTGAAATATTTAATTCTGTTTCGAGAACAAACAGTACTTGTGTCACCATGCTGAACCCAGATATTTCCTTAAGCGTGCATTACATCCAAAAACAATGTGCGCTGACTAACAGTACATATAGAGCATGCTTGACCCTATCTGCAGCTAACATAATGGATTGCCTTGCTGAGGGCCCATGTGCCATATTCAGAGTCCATAACCGTAAAAGCTCCGACACTATATCGACAGTTCTGTGTATGCTGTTGTGTGCAGTGCAGTGAATACAGTGCAGAGCATTGTCATAACTTATTTTCTTTCTTGAGTCAAATTCTGTTACACTTGCTGGAGGAAATGTGAATGCGTGTTCCTGTGAAAAGCATAGCGTGCAGCATTTTTCCGGGGATCTCAATATGCAATTTAGGGCTGAGCACTAATAAACTAGTGTTGTCAACATTATAATTTTTTTCTAACACATTTCACATTACTAAGTTCCGAACCTTTCTAACTTGAATTTATTTATTTCGTAGAACCAGGTCAAAGATTAAAACTTATTCTAGAAAAGGTTTCTAAAAAAATGTTAAAAAGGCAATCCTTTATTTGTCCAGCCTTCACCGCTGGACAAATAAAGTTTATTCCTGTCCTAGAAAAGGTAACGATTTTATAACTTAAATTTTTAGCATAATGCAGTTTTTTGAAACTACAAAACAAAGAAATACTAATTAATTGATTCAATTTAAATTCATGTGGGAAGCTTATTTTTGCCGATTTTTATCTTGGACCGTACTTTAACTTCTGGTAGAAAATTTATATGGCACGGAGTACATTGTCATGGGTGACATCTTTTTGAAATGAAGTTTATACTCATGACTTCATAAAATTTATAGCCAAGCACCATCACTGGTTAGTTGCCGGAGTCATCAATGAGGTAGTGGCCGAATACTGCACCAGGGAGGCCAATTCCTGTTCTGGTGAGGGAGTGACTTTGATGAAGCTTAGTGGGCCTTCCTAGGTTGGTTGCACCTGAACTAGTATAGCCCCACTAGCTCTCGGCGATATTTTTTTTCTTGCCGGTGTCAGGCACCACTCCATGCCTGAAAATGTAGTGGAATGGAGCAGGATTCGAACTTACGACCTTCAGATTTGAAAGCCGGGTATTCTACCTCTGCTCCACTCCACCACCACTAGGTATGCAGCTTTAGAATATGCAGCTTTAGAAAAGGAAGATAAAGACAACATAGAGGTAATGAATGAAACCGTAACTAGGTTGATCTCAGAAGCAGCAATTGAAGTGGGAGGTAGGGCACCAAGGCAACCAGTAGGTAAGCTCTCCCAAGACACAAAGGACCTAATAAAGAAACGACAGAAGATGAAAATGTTCAACTCAAGAGATCAGATAGAATTCGCTGAACTCTCAAAACTAATCAACAAGAAAAAAGTAAGGGATATTCGAAATTATAACGTGGGAAATATTGAGGAAGCCGTAAAATATGGACGCAGCATTAAATCAGTAAGAAGAAAGCTTGGCATAGGACAAGGCAAGATGTATGCACTGAAAGATAAGCATAGTAATATCATCAGCAATTTCGATGACATAGTAAAAGCAGCGGAAGAATTCTATACTGACCTGTACAGTGCCCAAAACAGCCAAGCTACTTTCATTCAAAATAGTGATGAACCGGATACAGAGGCTCCTTCTATAACTAGCGCTGAAGTTAGAACGGCCTTGAAAGACATGACCAGGGGAAAAGCTGCTGGAGAAGATGGAATAACACTAGATTTAATCAAAGATGGAGGAGATATCATGCTTGAAAAGCTTGCGACCCTTTATACGCAATGCCTCACAACTTCATGTGTACCAGAGAGCTGGAAGAAAGCCAACATTATACTAATCCATTAGAAGGGAGATGTTAAAGAACTAAAGAATTATAGACCCATTAGCTTGCTTTCAGTATTGTATAAAATATTCACCAAGATAATTTCCAATAGAATCAGGGCAACACTTGACTTCAGCCAACCAAGAGAACAGGCTGGCTTCAGGAAGGGATATTCTACGATGGATCATATCCATGTCATAAATCAGGTAATCGAGAAATCTGCGGAGTACAATCAACCTCTCTACATGGCTTTCATAGATTATGAAAAGGCATTTGATTCAGTAGAGATACCAGCAGTCATAGAGGCATTGCGTAATCAAGGAGTACAGGAGGCATATGTGAATATCTTAGCAAATATGTACAAGGATTCCACAGCTACCTTGGTTCTCCACAAGAAAAGTAGAAAGTTACCTATCAAGAAAGGGGTCAGGCAAGGAGACACAATCTCTCCAATGCTGTTCACTGCATGCTTAGAAGAAGTATTCAAGCTCTTAGACTGGGAAGGCTTAGGAGTGAGGATCAACGGCGAATATCTCAGCAACCTTCGGTTTGCAGATGACATTGTCCTATTCAGCAACAATGGAGACGAATTACAACAAATGATTGAGGACCTTAATCGAGAAAGTGTAAGAATTGGGTTGAAGATGAATTTGCAGAAGACAAAGATAATGTTCAATAGCCTGGCAAGGGAACAAGAATTCAGGATCGCCAGTCAGCCTCTAGAGTCTGTAAAGGAGTACGTTTATCTAGGTCAATTACTCACAGGGGACCCTGATCACGAGAAAGAAATTTACAGAAGAATAAAGTTGGGTTGGAGTGCATACGGCAGGCATTACCAAATCCTGACTGGGAGCTTACCACTGTCGTTGAAAAGAAAAGTGTACAATCATTGCATTCTACCGGTGCTAACATATGGGGCAGAAACTTGGAGGTTAACAAAGAAGCTCGAGCACAAGTTAAGGACCGCACAAAGAGCGATGGAACAAAAAACCTTAGGACTAACGTTAAGAGACAGGAAGAGAGCGGTGTGGATCAGAGAACAAACGGGGATAGCCGATATTCTAGTTGACATTAAGCGGAAGAAATGGAGCTGGGCAGGCCATGTAATGCGTAGGATGGATAACCGGTGGACCATTAAGATTACAGAATGGATACCAAGAGAAGGGAAGCGCAGTCGAGGTCGGCAGAAAACCAGATGGGATGATGAAGTTAGGAAATTTGCAGGCGCAAGTTGGAATACGCTAGCGCAAGACAAGGGTAATTGGAGATCGGAGGGAGACGCCTTCGTCCTGCAGTGCACATAAAATATAGGATGATGATGATGACGACCATCACTGGTATGCCTGGCATACCATGTAACACAAATCAAGGAATGATGTGGCTTTGCTTTGGACAACCCTATTTATGAAATAATCTATAATATCATAGTGTGAGGCTTTGTCCAAAGGTAAAAGTGCAGGACACCAGGCGCATGTCACAACTGTGTCATGCACTGACAGCAAAGCTGATGATGATGATGGCCATCTCTGGTATGCCTCGCATTGAACAACTCGGAAGCATTTTGATCACACATGGTTAGGCCTTGCTGTCAGCGCATGACACAGTTGTGACATGTGCCTGGTGTCTCGCACTTTACCTTTGGACAAAGCCTCACACTATGATATTATAGATTATTTTATATATAGGGATGTCCAAAGCAAAGCCACAGCATTCCTTGATTTGTGTTACATGTAGTGGTTCTGCTTGGCTGCTTGTATGGCAGTTGCAACAGTGTACTTACAGATTGTTTTTTCAGACATTGGTTTTGCTGATTGCTACCCATACCAGAGTCCCTTGAGTTTAGGCAGAAATAGTTGCCTATGTATTGAAAATTTCAGTGTCCTTGTACTGGTCATGTTTGCAAGGTAGCAGTGTGTGGCATGTCCCACACAATGTTTCTGACGTATTTTTGGTTTATATGCCCTGGCAATGTGTAATGGTTTCATTATGCTCTTTCATTAGCATGGAACTCCTATATGGCTTTTGAAGTCTTAAATCCTTACCTTTTATCAAACCTGGTAATTCAAGGGAAAAGTTGTACATTTTCTTTTGTAGTTGACATAGAAATATCAACTGTAGAGGCCATGGATGTTGTCATCGGATCCTCAAGAGATGACGGAAAGGTAATCTTAAAAGTCATGGAATTGTTTTTCAGGATCCATGTTACATTTACGTGCTAAAAGTGCTCATACGTTTCAGAATGGGGCAAAATACTGAGTTATGTCCCTTTTCTTCTTACTGAGAAATCTGCAGTTAGTTAGCCCAACCGGCTTCGATTAAAAACTTTTAAGCGACTTTTATGCACTGTACAAAGAATAAGACAGCGGCGTGGCGTTGCCAGTAAACGACAGCCTGAGCTCAAGGTCGTATGCTCTTACTGAATTCCGATTGCGCTCGAGCCATTCAGGCGATGGTGACAGATTCTAATCGCACGTAACATAAAATATTCTATGATGTCAGAATTAGTTTGGAACAGGTACATGGGCAGATAGTAGCCGTGAATGAAACGCTTGCTTGAAGGGAAGTATTGTCATTTTTCATGTATCGCAAGCTTTGCTAGTTTTCATCATAAATATTTTATTGTTTAAACCAGAACAAAGATTTTATATGTGCTTATGTTATCATGGAGGTCCTAATAGGCACCGATTATATTTGCAATAGATAAATGAAAATGCTATAAATCTTGTAAACAGAACAGGCTACTGAGAATCACGCGCACACACGCACACACACAGGCCGCTGAAAATACGAGGAATGGCAGTAGGCCTGAGGCACGGCTTGTCCCTTGGCAACGATATACGGCGTCACCGTTTATCATGAAATCGTCCGTACGGAGATGGATGATGGATGAAAGTGCTTCGCGCACACTCACACATGCTTGGACTCGAAGCTGAAATCGTCCGTTTCTTGCCGTGGTATGGCTCGCTTCCAACTCTGGAAGTGCTCACGAACACTCGGTATACAAAATAGTGATACGTTTTCGGTAGTGACTTTGTAGCCAGAACGGCCCCCCGGCGCACAACATTTGAACGGCATCGTCAGGCAACTTCAATTGTAGAATGCAAGAATTCGGATCTTGCCTAAAAATAAATCACAAATATAAAGTACGCGTCCAAACCGTCAGCGCACGCTGGCCGCATCTGCAGTATCCGGGTTTAAAGGCACGTTCACACCGAAGGCGGGGCCGGCCAAAGCAGGCAGGCGGGTGCACGCAAAGCGTTGAAAACCTCCTCTCCGAGCAGGTATACCAGGCGGAAAATGAGGCGGCGAGTCCGATCGCTCTCGGAGCGATTTTTTCCGCCCCGCCGGAATTTCCCGCTTTGCCGCAGCCAAAGAGAAAGCCAGACGACGGTGGCACTGGTGTATCTCGGCGCGAGACCTGCGCGCGGGCGGACGACCGGTGCCACAAGATGGCGACACGTCCCCCGCGAAAGCGCTCGATGCTCCGCCTTCTCGGCGGCGCGGGCAACCAGGCAAACCGTCTGGTCTGAACAGGCCCGCGCGCTCGCCAACTCGCCGCGTTGAAAACCCGCTTTACCACTTAGACGCTCCGCTTTCGGTGTGAACGTGCCTTAATAGCGAGAAAGGTGGCCTCTCAGCTGCGGTGGCGCCGCAGCGCGGCGGCTTCATGCGGCAAATCAAGCTCTCCCATAGAGTGACGGCAGAGTTTCGTGACCAGAAAAGTATTGAGGGACTATGGTACTATCATGCTTCTCGCTTCAACGTGACCTATGAGCGGCGAAAACACGGCGCGCGGCGGACTTACCTCATCGCAGATTGCTTTCAAAACATGGCCAAGGCAATCGTATCCCCGAAGTGGATCGTCGCAGATTACGTCCTGCTTCGGTCCACTCAAACCGTACGGCATTGCTTTGCTGGCGAAAATCCTCTCTTCTGTTTGCGCCAGTCCCGAACTCAAGTTTCGGATTCTCAGAACGCCCGTGATGCGGCCAGATTTCCGTCCGTCTCCGCACACATGATCAATTTCCTTTTAAATGCGGCGTCATGATGAACTCGGTACTTCATGCTGATAGAGAAGACGCAGCGAATGTGAAGACAGACGGTAGACTATTGCTAAGCACACGTGTACTGCAGCACATCGAGGCTGCTATGGTAGCTAGGCTCGACAGTAGCTAGGCTCGACGCGTGTGCGAGGTGGCAATTTTGAAATGCCGACGGCTATATGGCAGCGCAGATTTAGGGTCGTACTCAATTCTAATGCGCACGCAATTTTTGGACCTGTTTTATCAGAAAAAAAGTGCACGTTAGATTCGACTAAATACGGTACGACAACAGACACAACATGCAAACAGCAATTATTAGCTGCGAACCATCCCAGCCCATGCAGTGTTGTCGTTGCTGCTAGCCTTGTCGCTTCTTATCATTGCCAGCATATAAGAGCACACCATCTTTGGTGCCATCTTAGATGCTTAGATGCACACTTTAGATGCTGCACTCAGTGAAGGCATGCAACCAAGCTTCCTGGCATGTTGTCCCATGCTGTGGTGACCCAGCTTCATCACTCAGCCACATCGGAAATTATTTCCACAGGCAATCTTCAAACGCTTGTTGATAGACATCAAGTGGCTGATGCTGGGCCTGTCATGCCACCTGGTATGGTAGCGATGTCCGTTTAAGCTTGGGAGAGCACAGCCTTCGTGCTGTCAGTAACGTGCCCACAGTACGGATTAAAGACAAGGGGGCAGTTCTTGGACGGCATTGCCCCGCCATCCTAATTCACTAGTGAAACGGGCCCTCGTCATCCGCCCATTTGCATTTGCCTGCGTGGCAGCATTTCTGGGAAAGGCTTCCTAAGCAGGCGGTATCTTCCTCTTGTAAATTATGTATGCAGGCAGCTTATGTCGATAAGCTGTGCCATGCAGTATCATGGTCGCATGTTGCATTCCGCAAGCGGCCGAGCACATCGTCCCTCCTTTGGTGCCATTCTCATTGGCTTGCCACACCACAGGCATATCAAAATAAATGAAAAGGGGTCAGTTTACAGCACTCTACTGCAACCACCTTTGGTTGGCTTGAGTGCCCAAGTAGAAAATGTGACCCTGGTATACAGGGTGTTTCATTTTAGCGACCCGAAATTTTTTAAAATTGCCTGTGGCAGCTAGCACAATTCTAATCCTTGATGTAAACTACTCGATGAGGTGGCCATTACTTCCATGAGAAATCAAAATGGCTTATTGAATAATTAATATAATTATGTTAACTCTTTAACAAATTAGATTACAGCACATATTTCAACGTACAAATTATAGCCGGTGAGTTTGCAAGGCGTATCCACTTGGAACGAAATTTCAGGACTGAACCAGTTTTTAGGTACTAGTTTTTAAAGTGTACGACGAAATGCATTGGCGTTCCAGTTAACTTTTTGAAGAAAACATTGTTTTATGCATTGAAGCACAAAAGTAACCTGAACGCCAATGCATTTCGTCGAACACTTTGAAAAATTAATATCTCGAAATTAACGCAGCCCAGAAAATTTGTTCAAAGTGGATACGCCTTGGAAACTCACTAGCTACAGTTTGTCATTAAGATATGTAGCATGAAATAAAAAGTTAATTAGCGTAATTATGTCAAGTACTCAATTAGGCATTTGGATTTCTCGTGAAAGTAATGGCCGCCTCATCGAGTAGTTTCGATCAAACATTAAAATTGGGGTATCTGCCACAGGCAATTTTTAAAACTTTGGTGCAGCTAAAATGAAACACCCTGTATACTTGCGTCGGCATTTTTGTCTCATATGTTTTTCGTTGTTGGGTTTATTGTTGGTTAGCGCTGTACCCACAAGTTCTTCTGTAGAACAGTGCCCCATGAAAGCACAACTATGCTTGCTCTCTGTGCATACAAATGTATGAGAAGTGTTTGCAGATCATCTGCATTTGCTGGTGGTTGTGAAATTAGAGAGTGTAAAAGTGACAGCAATGGGATAGCGGGAAGAAAGAAACAAACAGCTGTGTGCGAGACTAGACTGATGGCTCCTTTAACTAAGCCGCCATAAAGCATTCCCGATGCATGTGGAGATGCCATTTTTGCTTTCAAACTCCTGCGTCTTCCAAGCCCATAAAAAGATCGCCGCCACACAGAAGATTTTGATGCAGGAGTGTTCAAAAGATTTATACAAACTTTTACTGCATAATTTAGTTCTGCTCATGCAGGTTGGCCTTCCGCAACTAATAAATATGCCAGAATGCCAGAAAACTGCAGTGTTAAGAAAATTCATAGTGTATATCGTCCAGCATAATACCTGTTAGCTACAAGCTATGTATGTGTTATATATTGCATGTGTATGCTGGATCCGGTCAGTGGATTGATAAGGCGGCTAGGGGGACATTGTTTCGGGCCACGTCTGACTCAGTGTTCTGCCGTATGGCGTCCACGATGTATTGGACTCCTGACGAGCTTAAGAACAGAAGCTTGACCGGGACTTTGTCCAACAAGTCACGTTCCATGGGAAAGACTGAGGCCAGACCAGCCCTGACACTAGAAAAGCTGTCATCCTTGAAAGTATATGAATATACTGTTCCAATGAAAATAACTTTTCAAATTTAGCAGCAATAATTTTAATGCAACCACTGAAGATGCTGCTATGCTTGACAAAACAGTGCGCTTAACCTGTATTGACCTGCCATCCTTAATGATAACTCCTCATAGTATAGTGGGCTTTTTACTATTGAATGTAATATTGCTACAGAAAACGTAGAAACTAATGCTTCATTTTGACCAAATTTTACATAAGAGAGACATTTAAAACATGTCTGCTATTAGTCTACATATAGTTGTAGTAGTCTGTTTCATTCTGAATAAATTAGAATTTAATGCTGTCTCAATGTGCTATGAGTACAAGCATAGCAGCACTATCTAGTGTGCCTGAGAATTCCTTGACAATGGTAAGTGCAGTGAAATTACATCAGAGAAGGAAAATGCATATTCTAGGAGCGCTACTTACGCATAAGTTCGCTACACTTACTTTTTGGGAGATGATAAACAAGCCTAAGTGTTAGCAATTGAGAGCCCAAGTGCTGATCAGGATACTTTAGTCTATCATTACCTTTTATCCTTAATGGCTCTTGACAGGTGCAAGCTGTGCGCATTAGCTGGCCTGCTCATGTATGGATGGCACATGCAAAAAGCCACAGTAACGGCGAAGCTAGTGCTAAAGCACTGTGTTGCAATTAACTGCTACTGAAATATTTAATGTTGAAGCTATAAAAAGAATTTGAGGCATGCGAGTGAACATGGAAAAGTAACCTGCAATTTGGTTATTATATTGAAAATGCAGCTTTGCTAAAATATTTCGTCGAACCTTTTGCATATTGTTGGGAACTTGAACTGAGCATGCTGGAAATAATTGTTTACATGCTTTCATTACTTCTATACCTATGATTGCTTTTCTTGCGCAGGCCCCCTCCGAATCTTTATGGGCAACGAGGTCACACTGGAAGAAGAAAAAAAAAGAATGAAAGATGTGCGCAGGCACCAGGCACAGAAACTTGCTGATGCACAAAGGAGGCAGTGTTACTGGTACCTTTAGCTACAGGGTCTGTCCCAACAGTTTGTGCAGTGAGTCAGTGAAAACGCCGCAGAGGGTATAGTGGCATGAACTGCTCAAACTGCTGGGACAGATCTTGTATATTGACCTTACCAGCTTAGCACTTCTACCTTCCTTTGTGTGTTAGTGATTACTGTGTTTACTCAAAAATAGGTCCAACATGAGTATTTGTCGACCATTATATAATGAATTGAGAAATTAAAAAAATTAGCATTAAGTAGATCGATATCTTTTTAGCAGTCATTAAGGTTTATTTCTCTTGGGGGTCTTGGGTGGTGGGTGGGTGCCTCAGTCCAGGGTTCGACTGGTCTCTGAAAATTTAATTATGGGGTTTTACGTGCCAAAACCACCATATGATTATGAGGCATGCCGGTTTACGTTGGACCACCTGGGGTTCTTTAACGTGCACCTAAATCTAAGCACACCGGTGTTTTCTGCATTTTGCACCCATGTAAATGCAGCCGCCGTCGCTGGGATTTCGACTGGTCTCTGTGGCTCGCTGGGCTTGATCGAGAAGAGCTCTCTGGCTCTAGATTTTCGCTAGCAAGCCAAATGACCCACTCGGCATTTGCACCGTAAGGGGCGAACTTATAATTCGGAAGTCGTAGCTTACATATTCATGTTACGTGGACGAGAATTGGCCACTCCCTACACCAAGGACAGGTATCCCCTTAGAGCACAGGGCACAGGATCAGCTTCGCTATTTCACAGGGATATGTGCCATTGCGCTTGGACCCTTTCTGCACTACCGCGCAGGAAGTTTCTGCATGTATCTAACGAAGTATTTGGAAGTGTGGATATGTGTTTTTAGGCAGTGCCAGTCCCTGGCCTGTTTCCATGTAAGGTCGAGGTGTAGGCAGTTGTATTTCCGTCTATTTTCTTTTTCGGGGATGTTGTGCAGGTGGATTGGAAGTTCCTCAAAGGGATCCTCGAGCAGTTTGGTCGGTCTACTCAATTCCCTTGAGCCCGGACTGTGCCGGGCACCACATTATCGCGTGGCCCCATTCTAGGGTGGTTCCACGGATGTTGTGTGGAATGGTACCTCTTATATATGAACGGCGTGCTGCCTGGGAGTACGTCATGACAATAGAGCTTGTTTGGCCTCTGCATCTTTAAAGGCTAGCGCTATGGCTGCTGCCTCTGCTGTGCAGGCCAAATGGGTCCGAATGGAGGCAGTTATACGTCACTGTGGACTGATTGAGGGCCACTATTGTAAATTTGTCTGTTGCCACACTACGCGTGTCCGTGTAGGATTTCTTCTTGTTTTGTAAGGTCTTCGATCGCACTTTTCTTCTGCTTTGGTTATGTTCCATGCTCATGTTCTTTGGGATTGGTGAAACAAGTTTTCCCTCTTGTGTGTCTTAAGTAGCAGAGCCGTTTCTTGCCTATTGTACTGCCCACTCACGGGGTATACCACCCTTCCTAGTTCTGTTGAATTCAGATGCTCTCGATGTGCCACAACTACCACTGGGGCATATTATTCGTATGTGTCGTAAATACCAAGAGCGTCCACTTTCTTGATGCTCGTGTTCTTTGGTAGCCCCAGGACAGCCTCATATGCTTACCTGATGATGGCGTTCACTTTGGTCGTCTCGGCCTTCAGTTTTTTAAAAGGGAGGCAAGTCAATACTTCAAGCTGCATCCTCTTCGTACTTGCCCGAGAAGTCGTCCTTGATAGATGCTAGCTGCACAGCTAGGCGTTCTTGGCACCCCAAATGACGTCTTTAACGCCATCGAGTGCGTTGTATGTGCAGCATCTTTTAAAGGGGGGGGGGGCAGTCTGAATAATCTCATCTGGCAGGCCCACACGCACATTCTTAACCCATGTTGATACTTTGGTGGTCACCAATGGTGGTCCCCATACATTCTTTATTAGATTTCTTAATACTAGTTCTGTCTATTTTTGGTGTGTTTTTACTACAAGTAGACCAGTGAAGCAGGCGCCCACGTGCTGTTTGAAGAACGCAGGTGTACGTGACAGAGGTACTAAATTGCCTTGGTACTTTTGCTAGCTTTCGTCATTTGTATAGGTACAAATTTGTTGGACCTATAACGGTAAATACGGTAGTTTTATTTTGCATGTAGGACGGCTGGGAGTAAAAAACTGTGCAATAAAACTTTGAAACCATTAGTCCAAGGTGTATTTTCTATACTAGGAACTATCGGGCAGCATAGTCAAGCATATGCTTGATGCGCAGACCACTATAGGGATCGTATTCTCGGAAAATACCTTTTGGAGGTAGTTTCACTTAAGCGAGAATCGGCACTGTACGCCTGCGCACAAGCGCCGGGCAAATGCACGAAGCTCTAGTGGGTCGAGTCGTGAAATCTCGCGAAAGTGAAGATATCGCTGAAAGTGATTGCCAGAGAATACTACCGCAAACGGCGGCGATTAGTACGTTCCGACAGGCTTACAAGCCGGCAAACGGACCCGCCTACAGGCCGACAAACGGACCCGCCTACAGGCCGACAAACGGTCCCGCCTACAGGCCGACAAACGGTCCCGCCTACAGGCTGACACGCCGACAGGCTTACAAGCCCACAGGCCAAAACAACATATAGCTGACAAGCCGACAGCCTGTCGGATTTCTTGACTGGGTATTCTTCAAATTTCTTTGTCTTGATCAGGGTCGCCTGTGAGTAATTGACCTAGATTAAGGTACTCCTTTACAGAACCTAGAGGCTGACTGGCCATTCTGAATTCTTGTTCCCTTGCCAGGCTATTGAACATTGTCTTTTGCATATTTATCTTCAACCCCACTCTTACATTTTCTCGGTTAAGGTTCTCGTTCAATTGATGTAATTCATCCCCATTGTTGTTGAATAGGACAATGCCATCTGCAAACCGACTGTTGCTGAGATATTCACCATTGATTCTCACTCCTAAGCCTTCCCAGTCTAAGAGCTTGAATACTTCTAAGCATGCCATGAATAGCATTGGAGAGGTTGTGTCTCCTTGCATGACCCTTTTCTTGATAGGTAAGTTTTATATTTCTTGCGGAGAACCAAGGTTGCTGTGTAATCCTTGTAGTTATTTGCGAATATATTAACGTATCCATCCTGAACTCCTTGGTTATGTAATGCCTCTATGACTGCTCGTATCTATACTTAACAAATGCTTTTTCATAATTTATGAAAGTCATATGGAGAGGTTGATTGTACTCCGCAGATTTATATATTACCTGGTTAATGACACGGATATGATCCATCGTAGAATATTCCTTCCTGAAGCCAGCCTGTTATCTTGGATGGCTGAAGTCAACTTGTTGCCCTGATTCTATTTGAAGTTACCTTGGTAAATATTTTATATAATTCTGAATGCAAGCTAATGGGTCTATAATTCTTCAATTCTTTAACGTCTCCCTTCTTATGGATTAGTATAATTTTGGCGTTCTTCCAGCTCTCTGGTACACTTGAAGTCGTGAGGCATTGCGTATAAAGGGCCTGAAGCTTTTCAAGTATATCTCCTTCAGCCTTGAATAAATCGACTGCTATTCCATGTTCTCCAAGCAGCTTTTCCCCTGGTCGTGAGTTTCAAGGCGCTTCTATCTTCAGCGCTAGTTATAGAAGGGGCATCTGTATCCTGTTCACTACTACGAATGAAAGTAGCTTGGCTGCTCTGAGCACTGTACAGATAAGTATAGAATTCTTCAGCTGCTTTTATTATGTCATGGCAATTGCTGATAGTATTATCCTGCTTATCTTTCACTGCATACATTTTGCCTTGTCCTATGCATAGTTTTCTTCCAACTGATTTCATGCTGCGTTCATATCTTACTTGTTCCTCAATCTTTTCCACATTATCATTTCGGATATCCCTTACTCTCTTCATGTTGATCGGTTTCGACAGTACAAGAAATTCTAACTGACCTCTGGAGTTTGACTTTCATGTTTTGCCGCTTCTTTATTAGGTCCTCTGTTACTTGGGAGAGCTTACCTACGCGTTGCCTTGGTGCCTTGCCTCCCCCTTTAATTGCTGCTTCTGAGATCAACCTAGTTACGGTTTCATTCATAACCTCTATGTTGTCTTTATCTTCCTGTTCTAAAGCTACATATTTGTTTGCGAGCACCAGCCTGAATTGGTCTGCTTTTACACTTACTGCGTCTAGGTTGGCGTGTTCATGACTAAAGTTATTCTTTCTCTCTTCAAACAGAGAAATCAGAGACCTCACTAGCATATGGTCACTGCACTTTTCCCTACCCAACACTTCTACATCCTGCACTATGCTGGGATCGGCAGCGAGTATAAAAGCTATTTCATTCCTTGTTTTTCTATTAGGGCTTTTCCAGGCCCACTTCTTGTTGCTGCGCTTCCTGAAGACAGTATTCATTATTCGGAGCCCATTCCTTTTCGCGAATTCTACAAACATCTCTCCTCCGGTGTTCCTAGAATCGATGCCGTAGTTGCCAATTCCTTGGTCGCCAGCTTGCTTTTTACCCACTTTTGCACTGAAGTCGCCCATGACTACAGTATACTCAATTTTCATGTCTCATTGCTAATTCTAAATCTTCATTAAAACTGTTCTAATTCTTCATCATCGGGACTGAACATTGGGGCATAGGCTTGTACCACCTGCATTCTATACCTCCTATTCAGCTTTATTACGACGACTGCTACCCTCTAATTTATGCAGTAGAATTCATCAATGTTGCCTACTATGTCCTTATGTACTAAAATCCTACTCTGAATTCTCTCCTATCTGGAAGACGTGTATAGCAGAGGACGTACGTGGCCATTAGTCAGCACTGTATAAGCCTCACGGATTCTTCTCATCTCACGTAAGGCCTATAATATCCCAGGCAATACCTGACAATTCTTGAAATAGCCCTGCTAATCTAGCCTCAGTCGATAGGGTGCGCGTGTTGAACGTTGCCAAGTACAGTTTTCATTGGCGGCCTGTCCGGACCCAGAGATTCTTAGCACCCTCTGCCGCGTTTCAAGTTTGACCACCACCTTGGTCAAGTGCTCCGTAGCCGTTGGGACTGAGGGCCATGGGTAAATTCTACGAATCATCAGGGAGGTAACGGGCGAATACTGCACCAGGGAGGCCAATTCCTGTTCTGCTGAGGGAGTGACTTTGTTTAAGCTTAGTGGGCCTTCCTAATTTGGTTGCACCTTGACTAGTATAGCCCCACTAGCTCTCGGCGATACTTTCTTGCCGGTGTCAGGTCCCACTTCATGCCTGAATTTTCGCCTTAATTAACACCAAAGGTCCTGAGTTCGACTCCGACCACTGGTTGTAGTTCGAGTGCCGTAATGAACTCCATCCTAATTAAATGGGCCTTAGTTAATTTCGCCATATTTACCTCTGCCTTAATATACTCTGGCTTCATGAACTTTGTCTTAATTGACGCAACTAACTAACTTGATTGTTTAACTTTTGGAACATCGAGGTCACGCCAACGCCGACCAGACCGGCCTTTCTGCCTTATGAGCCTTATAATCATCATCACCATCATCAGCCTATTTTTATGTCCACTGCAGGACGAAGGCCCCTCCCTGCCATCTCCAATGACCCTTGTCTTGCGCTAGCTGATTCCGACTTGCGCCTGTAAATTTCCTAACTTCATCCCTCCACCTAGTTTTCTGCCGTCCTCCACTGCGCTTCCCTTCTCTTGGTATACCGTTTCTGTAATGGTCCATCGGTTATCCAACCTACGCATTACATGGCCTGCCCAGATCCATATTAATTAAATGCGAATAATTTCTAGGCGAACATTGCCACTTTGACAGTATCTATCTAGCCGCCTACATCTTGGTGCTCTCATGGTCGTATCGTTAACTTGGTATTTACAAAAATTAGCATAGTTTGACAAGAGTGTATTACGAACATAAATGATAGGTTCTGAAATGAATATCACAACATGTGTGTCATGTAGGTCATGAAATAGCTGCTGACGTCTTGGTGCTCTGATGGTCGATTCATTAACTTCATAGATACCAAATTGCCATAGTATAACTACAGTGTATGACGAACATAAATGATAGGTTATGACATGAATTTCATGACATGCGTGTCATGTAGGTCATGAAACAGTCGCCTAAAATGACAATGACCTAGCGAAAAAGATATTAACACTCAAAGACCACCGAGATGAGTTCTGACGTGCTTGCTAAGTGAAGGAAACACTAAAAGATGATGGCAGAAGTCATAGTCATGCGCATGACCCTGCAAAAATTACAATGACTAAGCGAAAAAAGGTTCACACACAAAAACCACCGAAATGGACATGGGTAGTAAGTGAAGGAAACAATGAAAGATTATGGTAGAAGTGATAGCCGTGAGCATGGCACAACAAGAATGACAATGACTCACCAAAAAAGATTAACACAAAAAAAACACCGAAATGAGTTCTGACGTACTTACTAAGTGAAGAAAACAGTAAACGATGATTGCAGAAGTCATATTCATGAGCATAATGCAGCAAAAACGACAATGACTCAGCAAAAAAAATTTACACTGAAATACCACTGAAATGGGTTCAGACGTGGGAACTAAGTAAATGAAACACTGAAGGATGATGGTAGAAGTCATAGTCGTGAGCATGGCTCGGCGAAAAATATTAACACTCAAAATCCACTGAAAGGGGTCTGCACGTGGGTACTAAGTCAAGAAAACACTAAAGGATGGTGGTAGAAGTCATATTCTGACCATGACTCAACAAGAGTGACAATGACTCAGCGAAAAAAGCTGAACACTCAAAAACCAATGTAATGGGTTCGGAGC